>NC_053022.1:536678177-536898087 GCF_003073215.2 Triticum urartu
AAGCTTGCTAAGCATCTTGCTAGCATATGGGTACCCAGGATATTGTTTCTTGAGCTCTTCTAAAGTGGTTTCAGTTCTGGACTTGTTCTGCTGCGACGTTTATATGCTGCTGTGTTCCCTATATTTGCACTGGTGGCGAACTTTGATGCCCAGTGGATGTAATATGTGTAATAGCCGTGATAGCCTAGTGTAAGTTGCTTGCTTATTTATTTCCTTGTTGTCTTGTTTATTTGTTTGCTTATAGTCAGTGCAGTTCTTTTTCTGCGGTTTGCTAGTGGCTGCAATAACCTATTTTTTAAACTAGGCCACAATAACCATGGGCTAATATTTACTGTAGTGACACTGGGGCTCCTACGGGCCGTAGAAACAGTGGGCCTTCTACGAGCCGTAGAAATAGTGGGCCTTCTACAGGCCGTAGAAACAATGGGCCTTCTACGGGCCGTATCATCAATGGGCCTTCTATGGGCTGTATCATCAATGGGCCTTATATGGGCTGTATGATCGATTGGCCAAACATGGGCCAAACAGACACATTTTGGCCATAAACGGGCTAGAGTTGGAATCATCCGTTCATGGGCCGACCATAACGGGCCATCATTAATAGGCCGTATTTGATGACGCTATAAAAACGGCCGAACGTATTAACGGACCACAAACGGGCCGACTGTAACCACGGGCTGAATTTGGCCCACAAGCAAAAAATGACAGTAACGGGCCATAAGTAAATGAATGCCGGAAATGAGCCCAAGAATAAATGGGCTCTAAGAAGGTCGAAAGGTAACATGGGCTGGAGACGGCCCAATGGAATAACGGGCCGTTAATGGGTATAAAGTGATACACTGTTCATTACGGGCCAGTTTCACCACGGGCCGTTAATGGGTGTAAAGTGATACACTGTTCATTACGGGCCAGTTTCAGCACGTGCCGCTAATGGGCCAAGAGTTACAAAGGGCCTCATATGGGCCGAATAACGTCATGGGCTATACATGGGCCAGAAGTGAAAACAGGATGGAATCTATTGGACGGCCCAGATGACGCTATTGGGCCTAATTCGGATAGGGCGTAACGGGCCTTGGGTTAGCGGGTTGTAAATGGGCTATATGCGAACAGGCCGTTAACAGGCTTTCCATGGGCCGGCCCGCCAGCTTTTGACCAAGTCAAATGGGCCGGCCTTTTCACAGGAATGGGCCACTGTTGGGCCGTGCCACGTGTCGACGTATCATAGGCGCCTTCTGTCCAGTGAGTGGATGACATCTGTCCCAAAGATGAGCCGACACGTGTTTCCTCTAGCCAATGATGATTTTACACGTGGAAAATCCCCATTGGTCGGGGCTGTTAACGGGTTATCGGATCCAAAACCCGACCTGATAGCTTAATGGTGTTCCCTTATGGTGGATGCCACGTGTCGGTCACCCTTGACGAAAGCACTTCTATGACGCGCGATTTATTGTCATGGAAGTGGACACTTCCGTGATGATAATTTTGGTAATGTCATGGAACACTTCTACGACAGCATAGGTATGACTATCTTGATTCTGTCATAAATTTGTCATGGATGTACATGCATGACAAAAAAAGTGACCTACTGTGACAAACACGTATCATCACGGAAGTGTATTTTTTTTGTAGTGTTGCCCGACGACGGCGACGGACCAGTTGTGACCCTAAATTTCTTGAACCTTCAATCTTTAAAGATCTCAAATCCGGACTGATGAACTTGAAGTTGATAAAAATCCCTCCAAACCGGCTCATCTGGAAAATTGTAAATCTTCTTGATCCTTGGGAGAGATTCCTCCAAGAACTCAACACCACCGCGCGCGATCCCCACGGTGGACGCCAACTATTGTGGAATTGTCACGGCAGATGTCCTAGTGTGAGGACTTAATCGTGAGGCCAACACATCTATGTGGTAGCTTGAGAGGGATCGGGCGGAATCGAGAGACGCAACATAAGACAAGGATTTAGATAGCTTCGGGACCCGGGAAACATCATCCGGTAATAACCCTACGTGTTGTTTGTGGCTAGGTCTCATCATAATCATCATCAGGGAGTCGTCGGATTACCGGTTCTTTATATCTAGCCCTAGCGATTGTTTCTTGCTTGTTGCTTGTCCCTCTATGGGGAGCCCTGCCCCTCCTTATATATGTTGAAGGGGCGGGTTTACATGTGGAATCCTATTAGGATTAGGACGAGTCTATCTTCTAATACAAACCGGATACAAGTCCAGGTCTTAACTCCTTGTAAGACAAATATTCCTCACGCCTTTCCTCTTAAACCGGCCCACCATAACATGAGCCGGCCTTCCGGGCCTTGGGCCTTGTCATCCGTCTGTCCCGCACGCCGGGTTACCAGTGAGTCATAATGTTCAGTCAGGTTGCTTGTAAACCGTCTGGTCAGTGCGGGTCATCGGTGAATCGCCAAGTCCGGCCGGGTTACACCGCGGGGTATATCCCAGACACTTCCAATGAAGCGTGAGTAGTTTAAAAGGGGTATAATAAAAACTTTCATATAAAGTGCATTGAATACTATGAGAAGTTTGATTCCTTATGATTGTTTTGAGATATGAAGATGGTGACATTAAAGTCATGCTAGTGAGTAACTATGGATTGTAGAAATGCTTGTGTTAAAGTTTGTGATTCCTGTAGCATGCATGTATGGTGAACCATTATGTGATGAAGTCGGAGCCTGATTTATTTATTGATTGTCTTCCTTATGATTGGCGGTCGGGGACGAGTGGTGGTATTTTCCTACCAATCTACGCCCCTAGGAGCATGCGTGTAGTACTTACTTTCGATAACTAATAGATTTTTGCAATAAGTATGTGAGTTCTTTATGACTAATGTTGAGTCCATGGATTATACGCACTCTCACCCTTCCACCATTGCTAGCCCCTCTAGTACCGTGCAACTTTCGCCGGTACCATACACCCACCATATACGTTCCTCAAAACAGCCACCATACCTACCTATTATGGCATTTCCATAGCCATTCCGAGATATATTGCCATGCAACTTTCCACCGTTCCGTTTGTTATGACACGTTCCATCATTGTCATATTGCTTTGTATGATCATGTAGTTGACATCATATTTGTGGAGAAGCCACCTTTCGTAATTCTTTCATAAATGTCACTCTTGATTCATTGCACATCCCGGTACACCGTCAGAGGCATTCATATAGAGTCATATTTTGTTCTAAATATCGAGTTGTAATTCTTGAGTTGTAAGTAAATAAAAGTGTGATGATCTTCATTATTAGAGCATTGTCCCATGTGAGGACAGGATGATGGAAGCTATGATTACCCCACAAGTCGGGATGAGTCTTTGGACTTTACAAAAAAATAAAAGAGGCCAAAGAAGTCCATTCAAAAAAAGAGAGAAAGAAAAAATGAGAGAAAAGAGAGAAGGGGCAATGTTACTATCCTTTTACCACACTTGTGCTTCAGAGTAGCACCATGATCTTCCTGATAGAGAGTCTCCTATGTTGTCACTTTCATATACTAGTGGGAATTTTTCATTATAGAACTTGGCTTGTATATTACAATGATAGGCTTCCTCAAATTGCCCTAGGTCTTCATGAGCAAGCGAGTTGGATGCACGTCCACTTAGTTTCTTTTTGAACTTTCATACACTTATAGCTCTAGTGCATCCGTTGCATGGCAGTCCCTACTCACTCACATTGATATCTATTGCTGGGCATCTCCATAGCCCGTTGATACGCCTAGTTGATGTGAGACTATCTCCTTCTTTTTTCTTCTCCATAACCAACATATTCTATTCCACCTATAGTGATATGTCCGTGGCTCACGCTCATGTATTACGTGAAAGTTGAAAAAGTTTGAGAACATCAAAAGTATGAAACAATTGCTTGGCTAGTCATCGGGGTTGTGCATGATTTGAATATTTTGTGTGATGAAGATAGAGCATAGCCAGACTATATAATTTTGTAGGGATAAGCTTTCTTTGGCCATGTTATTTTGAGAAGACATAATTGCCTTGTTAGTATGCTTGACGTATTATTGTTTTTATGTCAATATTAAACTTTTGTTTTGAATCTTATGGATCTTAGCATTCATGCCACAATAAAGAAAATTACATGGATAAATATGTTAGGTAGCATTCTACATCAAAAATTCTATTTTTATCATTTACCTACTCGAGGACGAGCATGAATTAAGCTTGGGGATGCTTGATACATCTCCAGTGTATCTATAATTTTTTATTGTTCCATGCTATTATATTATCTGTTTTGGATGTTTTATATGCATTAATATGCTATTTTATATTATTTTTGGGACTAACCTATTAACCTAGAGCCCAGTGCTAGTTTCTGTTTTTCCTTGTTTTTAAGCTTCACAGAAAAGGAATACCAAACGGAGTCCAAATAGAACAAAACCTCCGCGATGATTTTTCTTGGACCAGAAGACATCCAGGAGACTTGGAGATGAAGTCAGAAGAACCATGAGGCGGCTAGAAGGATGGAGGAGAACCAGGAACCTTTTATTTACTTACAACTCAAGAATTACAACTCGGTACTAGCACAAAATATGACTCTATATGAATGCCTCCGGCGATGTACCGGGATGTGCAATGAATCAAGAGCGACATGTATAAAAAATGAAAGTGGCTTTGCCATAAATACAATGTCAACTACATGATCATGCAAAGCAATATGACAATGATGATGTGTCATAATAAACAGAACGATGGAAAGTTGCATGGCAATATATCTCGGAATGGCTATGGAAATGCCATAATAGGTAGGTATGATGGTTGTTTTGAGGAAGGTATATGGTGGGTTTATGGTACCAGCGAAAGTTGCGTGGCACAAGAGAGGCTAGCAATGGTGGAAGGGTGAGAGTGCGTATAATCCATGGACTCAATACTAGTCATAAAGAACTCACATACTTATTGCAAAAATCTATTATTCATCAAAACAAAGTACTACGTGCATGCTCCTAGGGGATAGATTGGTAGGAAAAGACCATCGCTCATCCCCGACCGCCACTCATAAGGAAGACAATCAAAAAATATGTCATGCTCCAACTTCGTTACATAACAGTTCACCATATGTGCATCCTACGAGACTCACAAACCTCAACACAAGTATTTCTAAAATTCACAACTACTCACTAGAATGACTCTAATATCACCATCTTCATATCTCAAAACAATCATAAGGAATCAAACTTCTCATAGTATTCAATGCTCTTTATATGAAAGTTTTTATTATATCCCCCTTGGATGCCTATCATATTAGGACTAAATTTATAACCAAAGCAAATTACCATGCTGTTTAAAGACTCTCAAAATAATATAAGTGAAGAATGAGAGTTTAAAAATTTCGATAAAATAAACCACCGCCGTGCTCTAAAAAGATATAAGTGAAGCACTAGGGCCAAATTGCCTAGCTCAAAAGATATAAGTGAAGCACATAGAGTATTCTAATAAATCACGATTCATGCGTGTCTCTCCCAAAAGGTGTGTACAGAAAGGAGGATTGTGGCAAACTAAAAATCAAAGACTCAAATCATACAAGACGCTCTAAGCAAAACACATATCATGTGGTGAATAAAAATATAGCCTCAAGTAAAGTTATTGATAGACGAAGACGAAAGAGGGGATGCCTTCCGGGGCATCCCCAAGCTTAGGCTCTTGGTTGTCCTTGAATATTACCTTGGGGTGACTTGGGCATCCCCAAGATTAGGCTCTTGCCACTCCTTATTCCATACTCCATCAAATCCTTACCGAAAACTTGAAAACTTCACAACACAAAACTCAACAGAAAATCTCATAAGCTCTGTTAGTATAAGAAAATAAATCACCACTTTTGGTACTGTTGTGAACTCATTCTTTATTTATATTGGTGTAATATCTACTGTATTCCAACTTTTCCGTGGTTCATACCCCCGCTACTACCCATTGATTCATCAAAATAAACAAACAACACAGAGAAAACAGAATCTGTCAAAAATAGAACAGTCTATAGCAATCTGTAACTCTCGAATACTTCTATAACTCCAAACATTCTTACAAATTAGGACAACCTAATAAATTTTTTTATTAATCTTCTGCAAAAAGAATCAGTATTTTATCGCGCTTCTGTTAAAAATGAAAATTAATTTCCTGGGTGCAGAACTTTTTGTTTCTCAGCAAGATCAAATCAACACCGTAAGGTATCCCAAAGGTCTTACTTGGCACAAACACTAATTAAAACACAAAAAACACATCTAACCAGTGGCTAGATAAATTATTTAATGCAAAATAGGACCTAAAAAGCAAGAACAAAAATAAAATTGGGTTGCCTCCCAAGAAGCGCTATTGTTTAACGCCCTTAGCTAGGCATTGCTAATTTCGATGATGCTCACATGAAAGATAGAAATTGAAGCACAAAGAGAGCATCATATATCATGTGAAAAAGAAGTTTAAGTCTAACATACTTCCTATGCATAGGCATTATATAAGCAAACAAATTAAGAAGACAAGCAAAAACTAGCATATGCAAGGAAGAAGAAAGAAACAATAGCAATCTCAACATAACGAGAGGTAATTTAGTGACATGAAAATTTCTACAACCATATTTTCCTCTCTCATAATAATTACATGTAGGATCATAATAAAATTCAACAATATAGCTATAACATAAAATTTTCTCTTCATGATCCACATGCATACAAAGTTGACACTCTTCCGGAATAGTGGGATTATCATAAAATAAAGTCATGGCCTCTCTGAACCCACTTTTATCAAAAACTTCACAAGATTGAACATTATCCAAATATGTGGGATCTAAAGTTGACACTCTTCCAAACCCACTTTTAGTATTATTGCAAAAATTATTATCAATCTCATATTCATCATGGGGATTAAATAAATTTTCAAGATCATAGGAAAAATCACCTCAATCATGATCATTGCAACAAGTAGTAGACATGGCAAAATTAGCATCCCCAAGCTTAGGGTTTGCATATCATTGACATTAATAGAATTTATAATAACATAATTGCAATCATGCTTTTCATTCAAGGAGCTATTGTGAATCACTTTATTATTTTCTTCTTTCAACACTTCATCACAATTTTTAGTTTCACAAATTTGAAGCAAAACCTCATAAAGATAATCTAGTGCACTCAACTCACTAGCAATTCGTTCATCATAATTGGGTCTTTTAAAGAGATTAGCAAGTGGATGAGGATCCATACACTCTTTGCTTCTGATTTTCAATAAACACACAGTTATACCAAGCAAACAAGCAAACAAACCAAGTAAGACATAAGGGCAAATTAAAAGACGAACTAAAAAAGGCGAAGAAAAGGGCAAATCTTTTTGAAAATCATTTTAGAAGTGGGGGAGAGAAAAATGAGAGGCGAATGGCGAATAATGTAATGCAAGAGATGAGAGTTTATGATGGGTACTTGGTATGGCTTGACTTGGCGTAGATCTCCCCGGCAACGGCGCCAGAAATTCTTCCGGCTACTTCTTGAGCTTGCGTTGGTTTTTCCCTTGAAGAGGAAAGGGTGATGCAGCAAAGTAGAGATAAGTATTTCCCCCAGTTTGCGAACCAAGGTATCAATCCAGTAGGAGACAATGCAAAAGTCACCGAATACCGGCACAAATAATCAAACAACTTGCACCCAACGCGATAAAGAGGTTGTCAATCCCTTCATGGTTACTTGCAAAAGTGAGATCTGATAGAGATAGATAAATGGTAAAGTAAATATTTTTGGTTTATAGATCAGAAAGTAAAAGAATGCAAAATAGTAGATCGAAAAGTAATATGATGGAAAATAGACCCGGGGGCCATAGGTTTCACTAGAGGCTTCTCTCAAGATAGCAAATAATACGATGTGTGGACAAATTACTGCCGAGCAATTGATAGAAAAGCGCAAAGATTCTTAGAGAAATAGGACTTTGCACACTTCTAGTGAACCTATTGTTGACACACCTGAGAATCCCAATGATATTTCTATTTCTAATGATGAAACACAATCTGGTAATGAACATGAACCTAGTGATAATGTTAATGATGATGTTCATGTTGATGCTCAACCTAGCAATGACAATGATGTAGAGATTGAACCTGCTGTTGATCTTGATAACCCACAATCAAAGAATCAACGTTATGTTAAGAGAGACTTCGTTGCTAGGAAGCACGGTAAAGAAAGAGAACCATAGGTTCAAAAACCCATGCCCTTTCCCCCTAAACCATCCAAGAAAAAGGATGGTGAGGATTTTGAGCGCTTTGCTGAAATGATTAGACCTATCTTTTTGCGTATGCGTTTGACTGATATGCTTAAAATGAACCCTTATGCTAAGTACATGAAAGATATTGTTACAAATAAAAGAAAGATACCGGAAGCTGAAATTTCCACCATGCTTGCTAATTACACTTTTAAGGGTGGAATACCAAAGAAACATGGAGATCCAGGAGTACCAACTATACCATGCTCCATTAAAAGAAACTATGTTAAAACTTCTTTATGTGATCTTGGAGCCGGTGTTAGTGTTATGCCTCTCTCTTTATACCGTAGACTTGATTTGAATAAGTTGACACTTACTGAAATATCTTTGCAAATGGCCGATAAATCAACTGCTATACTGCTACCTCTTGAGCACTGCGTTGGATTTCCCCGAAGAGGAAGGGATGATGCACCAAAGTAGCGTAAGTATTTCCCTCAGTTTTTGAGAACTAAGGTATCAATCCAGTAGGAGGCTACGCTCGAGTCCCTCGTACCTACACAAAAACAATAGCTCAACGCAACCAACGCGCTTAGGGGTTGTCAATCCCTTCACGGTCACTTATGAAAGTGAGATCTGATAGAGATGATAAATAATATTTTTGGTATTTTTTATGTAGAGATGCAAAGTAAAAAGTAAAAGCAAAGTAAAAGCAAAGCAATAATAAAGTGCTGGAGATTGATATGATGAGAAAGAGACCCAGGGGCCATAGGTTTCACTAGTGGCTTCTCTCAAGAGCATAAGTATTCTACGGTGGGTGAACAAATTACTATTGAGCAATTGACAGAATTGAGCATAGTTATGAGAATATCTAGGTATGATCATGTATATAGGCATCACGTCCGAGACAAGTAGACCGAAACGATTCTGCATCTACTACTATTACTCCACTCATTGACCGCTATCCAGCATGCATCTAGAGTATTAAGTTAAAAACGGAGTAACGCCTTAAGCAAGCTGACATGATGTAGAGGGATAGTTTCATGCAATATGATAAAACCCCATCTTGTTATCCTCGATGGCAACAATACAATACGTGCCTTGCTGCTCCTTCTGTAACTGGGAAAGGACACCGCAAGATTGAACCCAAAGCTAAGCACTTCTCCCATGGTAAGAAAAACCAATCTAGTAGGCCAAACCAAACTGATAATTCGAAGGGACTTGCAAAGATAAACAATCATACATAAAAGAATTCAGAGAAGATTCAAATATTATTCATAGATAGACTTGATCATAAACCCACAATTCATCGGTCTCAACAAACACACCGCAAAAAGAAGATTACATCGAATAGATCTCCATGAGAGAGGGGGAGAACATTGCATTGAGATCCAAAAAGAGAGAAGAAGCCATCTAGCTACTAGCTATGGACCCGTAGGGTATGAAGTAAACTACTCACACTTCATCGAAGGGGCTTGGATGATGATGTAGAAGCCCTCCGTGATCGATGCCCCCTCCGGCGGAGCTCCAAAACAGGTCCCAAGATGGGATCTCCTGAATACAGAAAGTTGCGGCGGTGGAATTATGTTTTTGGCTCCGTCCCCGATCGTTTGGGGGTACATGGATATATATACGAGGAAGAAGTACGTCGGTGGAGCTTCAAGGGGCCCACGAGGCAGGGGGCGCGCCCTAGGGGGGGCGCCCTCCACCCTCGTGACCACCTCATGGCTTTCTTGATGGAGGGTCCAAGTCTCTTGGGTCTTATCTGATGAGAAAATCACGTTTCCGAAGGTTTCATTCCGTTTGGACTCCGTTTGATATTCCTTCTCTTCAAAACCCTAAAACAGGCAAAAAACAACAATTCTGGGCTGGGCCTCCGGTTAATAGGTTAGTCCCAAAAATAATATAAAAGTGGATAATAAAGCCCAATAATGTCTAAAACAGTAGATAATATAGCATGGAGCAATCAAAAATTATAGATACGTTGAAGACGTATCAAGCATCCCCAAGCTTAATTCCTGCTCGTCCTCGAGTAGGTAAATGATAAAAATAGAATTTTTGATGCGGAGTGCTACTTGGCATAATTTTAATGTAATTCTTCTTAATTGTGGTATGGATATTCAGATCCGAAAGATTCGAGACAAAAGTTAATATTGACATAAAAATGATAATACTTCAAGCATACTAACTAAGCAATTATGTCTTCTCAAAATAACATGGCCAAAGAAAGTTCATCCCTACAAAATCATATAGTTTAGTCATGTTTCATTTTCGTCACACAAGAATGCTCTCATCATGCACAACCCCGATGAAAAGCCAAGAAATTGTTTCATACTTTAGTAATCTCAAACCTATAAGCTTTCACGCAATATATGAGCGCGAGCCATGGACATAGCACTATGGGTGGAATAGAATATAATGAGGGGGGTTATGTGGAGAAGACAAAAAAGGAGAAAGTCTCACATCAACGAGGCTAATCAATGGGCTATGGAGATGTCCACCTATTGATGTTAATGCAAGGAGTATGTAGCGACCCGACCTTAGATGGTCAAGTCTCTGTGCTTAAGTGTCATCCCTGGATCGGTATGCTGACACACACAGTACTCGAGGATTTATAATAGAGGTAAATCACATGTATAAAGTAACGTAAAATACTATTACCTCAATCCAAATAGCGGAAGTAACAAGGTTGTGGATTCCCATCAACACCAACGGAAAAGTTGAGTGTAGAAATCGTAACCCTAACGTATCACTTACTCGTCGTAAGAAGTCCTGCAACATGAGATGTTGCAGCCACAAAGGGTCAGTACATTGAATGTACTAGAAAATTCACATCATAGGATAATGATGAATAAAGGCTATCACTACATGCATATTTGGCTGGTGGAAAAGCTCTATGGTTATAGTTTTTGTGAAAAGCCAATTTTTTCCTACTGCAAAGGAATAAATTTTATTTAACTATCATGGTGGTTGTTAAACATTGAGAGAGTTGACACCCTCTCAATCCCAATTAAGCATCATCATTAAAACCCAAGAAAATTATTTAAAGTCACATGATGAGATTCACATGATAATCCAAGTACTAGATACTCAAGACATCCATAACCGAGGACATGGCTAACCATGATTAGTTTATACACTCTGCAGAGGTTTGCGCACTTCTCCCCACATGACTCAATCTCCTCCGTTGGGATTCTCGCACTACATGGTGTTTGAGAAACGGATGACCGAGACATAGTCTTTCAGAAGAGCTAGCACCTTACGACCAGGTAGACCGTTACACCTACTTTCCCCTACATCTACTAGTCTACCACTGTGAGACTTCGCACGACTTAATCAACTATGCTAGAGCCCATAATAGCTTGTGGCTGTACACGGAATTTTCTAGTATGAATAATCTCATGATCCCTTTGAGGTTGGGTGGCGGTCCATAAAGAAAAACAGGCAATCGCTGGAATACCCAGGTGCCTCAATCCACCCAGATGTGTGTTAAAGTTGCCACCTTAAGTAAACCATTAATTAACAATCTCACATCTATCATGTATACTCTCAAACCCAATCCACGTCTATGACCATAGCATAGCAATATAAGCAATGTAATAGTAACTCCCAAGGTTTGAATGCAGGGCAATAAGTTCCTACCTCATCAACTACTTCCCAATACCCACATGTTATCAATCCTACTCATGCAATGTTTGAGGTTGAAACTAATGCATAAAAACTGGGTATGAAAGGAATATGATCAAAGTGTGAACTTGCCTACAATGTTGATGAACATGATTCGCACTCATAACTCTTGATAGATCTACTCGTCTCACTCCAATCAATCTATCGTAAGCAAGCAATAGTAACCACACATAAGCACTCACTCAAAAGGTCAGAAAGATCGAAGAAGACGATTCAGAAAACATCAAAACCAAGCAAATAATTCTTGCAGCATAAAACATTTTCTAACAGTACCAAAATTATGTGAATTTGGCCTTATCAGAAAGTTTAGGTCAAGAGCTTCGATCTGCAAAAAGAATCAACTAAATCGGAGTTATAAAACTCAAGTTATGATCAAAAGAAGTTTGAATATAAATCTGAACAAAATTCGAAATTTGAAAATTTCAAAAAGTTGATGTGACAGGTTCACTAGATAGGTTAAAACAAGATGAAGTTATAGGCGTTGGTTTCATCTAATTTGGATGAACGAGTAAAAAGTTATGGCTATTTGAAAAATCATGGCCAAGCTGTTTTACGGAAGAAAAATAGCTACGGCTAGGGTCTAATGTATAAATACGTAGACTAATTGATAATCTAATTATTTTGTCGTATTAGTTTAGAAATAATAAACTACGGAAGTATAAAGAAAGATACCTTTATAAGGCGGAGAAAAGATGACTTTGGAGAGAGGAGACAATTTCCAAAAGTCACGCCGGAGAGGAGAAAAATATTTTTATCTAGTCAAATCAAAATATTGATTTAACCCAAATCAGATGATTTTTGGAGGCTCTGGGTCTATATTTTTAAGTGGAAAAGAGGTTTAAGGGTTAAAGGTTAGGCAATGTGGGACTAAACGTAGACGAAAATATACAAAACAGAGATCGGAGGTGCGCCATGGGCCAAAAGGCCTTTAGGCGGTTCGGCCGGCCGCGCACACTGTAAAATATTTTTTTGAGCAATAAAAAAGAAAATAAAAACTATGGAAAAATATGGGGAAGGAATATGGAAAAAGGAAAAAAATGAGGCGCCCACTGTTACTATGATGCGCATGTGGGGAACAGTTAGTTTCAGGCGCGCGCGCAGTTTTTGTTATTTGTTGTTTTTTTAAAACAGAAAGCGGTAAACTGAAAAATGAAAATAAAAATAAAACTTTATAAAGGCATATTATATATCAAAATTTTCAGAAAAAGATTTTCTACAAGGTGAACATTTTCTTAGCATTAAATAAAATTTACACAAATTCAGATAATTCAAAGAGTGTTACTGGTCTAATAAAATCCAATAAAATTCATTTTAAAAATACCAAAATTAATTCAAATTTATTTCTCTCCAATTTTTTGATGTAGGGAATCGTGTTACTCTATTTTCCGTATATTTTATTTTTGGAGAAATTTTTTTTGAATAAAACCCAAATAACTCTAAATTCAAAATAATTTCAAAAGGATTTTAAATTTTGATCCTTTTAAACTCCCAACTCATATTTCATATAATTTGAAGAAGTCATTTTATCTTCTCTCATGAAAATCATTGAGTTGCTTGAACTTTCTGAATTAAAAATATTTCCAAATGAAATTCAAATCTTTTCAAAACCCTTTTCATTTATTTAATTGGAAGAAGTCATGTCATCTTCTCTCGATGGTTTTGTATTTGAAAAGAATTTGAATTCACGGGGATCAAAATGCAAAAGGTGAAAGTTTGGGGAAGTCCTTTTATTCCCTCTCATTTAACTTTCAAAAAGTTTCGAATTTCACTCAGTCAATCACACAACAATCAATCTATCTATTTATTATAACATTCCAAAATTTATAATTTTGGGATGTTATAGAGTAGGGATTGCCATGCAACGGATGCACTAGAGCTATAAATGTATGAAAGCTCAACAAAAGAAACTAGTGGGTGTGCATCCAACTTGCTTGCTCACGAAGACCTAGGGCACTTGAGGAGGCCCAATGTTGGAATATACAAGCCAAGTTCTATAATGAAAAATTCCCACTAGTATATGAAAGTGATAATATGAGAGACTCTCTACTATGAAGATCATGGTGCTACTTTGAAGCACAAGTGTGGTAAAAGGATAGTAACATTGTCCCTTCTCTCTTTTTCTCTCATTTTTTTGGGGCCTTATCTTTTTATGGCCTTTTTTGGGCCTTCTCTTTTTTATGGCCTTTCTTTTTTTATACCTCACTTGGGACAATGCTCTAATAATGATGATCATCACACTTCTATTTATTTACAACTCAATGATTACAACTCGATACTAGAACAAAGATGACTCTATATGAATGCCTTCGGCGGTGTACCGGGATATGCAATAAACCAGGAGTGACATGTATGAAAGAATTATGAACGGTGGCTTTGCCACAAATACTATGTCAACTACATGATCATGCTAAGCAATATGACAATGATGAATGTGTCATGATAAACGGAATGGTGGAAAGTTGCATGGCAATATATCTCAGAATGGCTATGGAAATGCCATAATAGGTAGGTATGGTGGCTGTTTTGAGGAAGATATAAGGAGGTTTATGTGTGAAAGAGCATATCAAATCACGGGGTTTGGATGCACCAGCGAAGTTTGCGCCAACTCTCAATGTGAGAAAGGGCAACGCACGGTACCGAAGAGGCTAGCAAGGATGGATGGGTGAGAGTGCGTATAATCCATGGACTCAACATTAGTCATAAAGAACTCACATACTTATTGAAAAAATCTACAAGTCATCAAAAACCTCGGCACTACGCACATGCTCCTAGGGGGATAGATTGGTAGGAAAAGACCATCGCTCGTCCCCGACCGCCACTCATAAGGAAGACAATCAAATAACACCTCATGCTTCAAATTTGTTGCATAACGTTTACCAT
Source organism: Triticum urartu (assembly GCF_003073215.2). NCBI lineage: Eukaryota > Viridiplantae > Streptophyta > Magnoliopsida > Poales > Poaceae > Triticum > Triticum urartu. The sequence continues at coordinate 536,692,921 of NC_053022.1, forward strand.
ACGTGCATGCTACGGGACTTGCAAACTTCAACACAAGTACTTCTCAATTTCACAACTACTCAACTAGCATGACTTTGATATTATTACCTCCATATCTCAAAACAATCATCAAGCATCAAACTTTTCTTAGTATTCAACACACTCATACGAAAGTTTTATTATTAATCTTGCATACCAAGCATATTAGGATTTTAAGCAAATTACCATGCTATTAAGACTCTCAAAATAATCTAAGTGAAGCATGAGAGATCAATATTTTCTATAAAACAAATCCACCACCGTGCTCTAAAAGATATAAGTGAAGCACTAGAGCAAAACTATAAAGCTCAAAAGATATAAGTGAAGCACATAGAGTATTCTATCAAATTACAAATCATGTATGGCTCTCTCAAAAGGTGTGTACAGCAAGGATTATTGTGGTAAACTAATAAGCAAAGACTCAAATCATAAAAGACGCTCCAAGCAAAACACAAATCATGTGGTGGATAAAAATATAGTTCCAAGTAAAGTTACCGATAGAAGTAGACGAAAGAGGGGATGCCTTCCGGGGCATCCCCAAGCTTTGGCTTTTGGGTGTCCTTAAATTATCTTGGGGGTGCCATGGGCATCCCAAAGCTTAGGCTCTTGCCACTTCTTGTTCCATAATCCATCAAATCTTTACCCAAAACTTGAAAACTTCACAACACAAAACTTAAAGTAGAAAATCTCGTGAGCTCCGTTAGCGAAAGAAAACAAAAGTCCACTTCAAGGTACTGTAATTAACTCATTCTTTATTTATATTGGTGTTATACCTACTGTATTCCAACTTATCTATGTATTATAAACTATTTTACTAGTCATAGATTCATCAAAATAAGCAAACAACACACGAAAAACAGAATCTGTCAAAAACAGAACAGTCTGTAGTAATCTGTAGCTAGCGCAAGATCTGGAATCCCAAAAATTATAAAATAAATTTATGGACGTGAGGAATTTATATATTAATCATCTTCAAAAACAATTAACTAAATATCACTTTACAAATAAAAATTACATCAGTTCTCGTGAGCGCTAATGTTTCTGTTTTTTACAGCAAATTCAACAAGACTTTCCCCAAGTCTTCCCAACGGTTCTACTTGGCACAAACACTAATTAAACACAAAAAACACAACAAAAACAGAGGCTAAATAATTTATTTATTACTAAACAGGAGATAAAATCAAGGAATAAAAATAAAATTGGGTTGCCTGCCAACAAGCGCTATCGTTTAACGCCCCTAGCTAGGCATAACAAGCAAGAATAGATCTAGGTATTGCCATCTTTGGTAGGCAATCCATAAGTGGCTCTCATGATAGATTCATATGATAATTTTATTTTCTTTCTAGGGAGGTGTTCCATGCCCTTTTTTAATGGAAATTGAAATATAATATTCCCTTCCTTCATATCGATAATTGCACCAACCATTCTAAGGAAAGGTCTACCAAGAATAATAGGGCAAGAAGGATTGCAATCTATATCAAGAACGATAAAATCTACGGGCGCATAATTACTATTAGCAACAATAAGAACATCATTAATTCTTCCCATAGGTTTCTTAATAGTGGAATCCGCAAGATGCAAGTTTAGAGAGCAATCATCAAAATCACGGAAATCTAGCAAATAACACAAAGTTTTGGGAATAGTAGAGACACTAGCACCCAAATCACACAAAGCATAAAACTCATAATTTTTAATTTTAATTTTAATAGTAGGTTCCCACTCATCATAAAGTTTTCTAGGGATAGAAACTTCCAATTCAAGTTTTTCTTCATAAGATTGCATCAAGGCATCAACGATATGTTTAGTGAACGCTTTATTTTGACTATAAGCATGAGGAGACTTTAGCACGGATTGCAACAAGGAAATACAATCAATCAAGGAGCAATTTTAATAGTTAAATTCCTTGAAATCCATAATAGTGGGTTTAGCCACATCTAGGGTTTTAATTTCTTCAATCCCACTTTTATCAAATTTAGCATCAAGATCAACAAATTCTGAATTCTTAGAACGCCTTCTAGGTAAAGGTGGATCATATTCAGTCCCATCATTATCAAGATTCATATTGCAAAACAAAGATTTAATAGGGGACACATCAATAACTTTTAGATCTTCATCATTATTTTCATAGGAATCCGGTTTAGCGGCCATCTTATTGACTAAGGTAGCTTGCATATCCAAAATTTCAGCAGTTAATTTTTCAAGATGAGCAATTTGGGATCTTATACCATCAAATTCTTTAGACATATCATCGAGCTCTTTATTCATATAATTCATGAAACTTTTTTGTTCCTTAAGCTCATTTCTAAAGAAATTATTATGCTCAAATTGCAAAACCATAAACTTCCTGACGTTGTTTTCGATCTCCTCTAACCTTTTAAGGTGAAGATCACCAAATCTAGGTAGAGCAATCGCGACAAACAAGCAATCCAACACACGGGCAAACAAAAAGGCAAACGAAGAAAGAGAGGGAAGATAGAGAGAGGGGGGCAAATAAAACGGCAAGGGTGAAGTGGGGAAGAGAAAAACGAGAGGCAAATGGCAAATAATGTAATGCGGGAGATAGGGATTGTGATGGGTACTTGGTATGATGACTTTTGCGCAGACTCCACGGCAACGGCGCCAGAAATTCTTCTTGCTACCTCTTGAGCACTGCGTTGGATTTCCCCGAAGAGGAAGGGATGATGCAGCAAAGTAGCGTAAGTATTTCCCTCAGTTTTTGAGAACCAATGTATCAATCCAGTAGTACCTACACAAAAACAATAGCTCAACGCAACCAACGCACTTAGGGGTTGTCAATCCCTTCACGGTCACTTACGAAAGTGACATCTGATAGAGATGATAAATAATATTTTTGGTATTTTTTATATAGAGATGCAAAGTAAAAAAAAGTAAAAGAAAAGCAATAATAAAGTGATGGAGATTGATATGATGAGAAAGAGACCCGGAGGCCATAGGTTTCACTAGTGGCTTTTCTCAAGAGCATAAGTATTCTACGGTGGGTGAACAAATTACTGTTGAGCAATTGAAAGAATTGAGCATAGTTATGATAATATCTAGGTATGATCATGTATATAGGCATCACATCCGAGACAAGTAGACCGAAACGATTCTGCATCTACTACTATTACTCCACTCATTGACCGCTATCCAGCATGCATCTAGAGTATTAAGTTAAAAACAGAGTAACGCCTTAAGCAAGATGACATGATGTAGAGGGATAGTTTCATGCAATATGATAAAAACCCCATCTTGTTATCCTCGATAGCAACAATACAATACGTGCCTTGCTGCCCCTTCTGTCACTAGGAAAGGACACCGCAAGATTGAACCCAAAGCTAAGCACTTCTCCCATGGCAAGAAAAACCAATCTAGTAGGCCAAACCAAACTGATAATTCGAAGAGACTTACAAAGATAACCAATCATACATAAAAGAATTTAGAGAAGATTCAAATATTATTCATAGATAGACTTGATCATAAACCCACAATTCATCGGTCTCAACAAACACACCGCAAAAAGAAGATTACATCGAATAGATCTCCATGAGAGAGGGGGAGAACATTGTATTGAGATCCAAAAAGAGAGAAGAAGCCATCTAGCTACTAGCTATGGACCCGTAGGTCTGAAGTAAACTACTCACACTTCATCGGAGGGGCTTGGATGATGATGTAGAAGCCCTCCGTGATCGATGCCCCCTCCGACGGAGCTCCGGAACAGGCCCCAAGATGGGATCTCGTGGATACAGAAAGTTGCGGCGGTGGAATTAGGTTTTTGGCTCCGTCCCTGATCGTTTGGGGGTACGTGGATATATATAGGAGGAAGAAGTACATCGGTGGAGCTTCGAGGGGCCCACGAGGCAGGGGGCGCACCCTAGGGGGGCGCGCCCTCCACCCTCGTGACCACCTCGTGGCTTTCTTGACGGAGGGTCCAAGTCTCCTGGATCTTATCTGATGAGGAAATCGTGTTTCCAAAGGTTTCATTCCATTTGGACTCCGTTTGATATTCCTTTTCTTCGAAACCCTAAAACAGGCAAAAAACAGCAATTCTGGGCTAGGCCTCCGGTTAATAGGTTAGTCCCAAAAATAATATAAAAGTGGAAAATAAAGCCCAATAATGTCTAAAACAGTAGATAATATAGCATGGAGCAATCAAAAATTATAGATACGTTGGAGACGTATCATATACCTGTCGGTATTTGTGAGGATGTGCCTGTTGTGGTTGCAAACGTTACTATTTTAACGGACTCTATTATTCTTGATATTCCCGCGGACGATAGTATGCCAATTATCCTTGGTAGACCCTTTTTGAATATTGCAGGGGCTGTTATTGATTGCAACAAAGGCAATGTCACTTTTCATGTTAATAGTAATGAGCATACGGTACACTTTCCGAGGAAACAACCTCCAGTCCATGATAACCCACAAGTATAGGGGATCGCAATAGTTTTCGAGGGTAGAGTATTCAACACAAATTTATTGATTCGACACAAGGGGAGTCAAAGAATATTCTCAAGTATTAGCAGCTGAGTTGTCAATTCAACCACACCTGGAAACTTAATATTTGCAACAAAGTGTTTAGTAGCAAAGTAATATGATAGTAGTGGTAACTGTAGCAAAAGGTAACAGTAGTAAAATTAGTGTTTTTCGTATTTTGTGGTGATGATAGCAATAACAACGGGAAAGTAAATAAGCGAAAAACAATATATGAAAAGCTCGTAGGCAATGGATCAGTGATGGAGAATTATGCCGGATGCGGTTCATCATGTAACAGTCATAACCTAGGGTGACACAGAACTAGCTCCAGTTCATTGATATAATGTAGGCATGTATTCCGAACATAGTCATACGTGCTTATGGAAAAGAACTTACATGACATCTTTTGTCCTACCCTCCCGTAGCAGCGGGGTCCTTACGGAAACTAAGGGATATTAAGGCCTCCTTTTAATAGAGTACCGGAACAAAGCATTAACACATAGTGAATACATGAACTCCTCAAACTACGGTCATCACCGGTAAGTATCTCGATTATTGTCACTTCGGGGTCAACGGACCATATCACATAATAGGTGGCTATAGAATTGCAAGATAGGATCAAGAACACTCATATATTGATGAAAACATAATAGGTTCAGATCTGAAATCATGGCACTCGGGCCCTAGTGAAAAGCCTTAATCATAGCAAAGTCATAGCAATATCAATCTCAGAACATAGTGGATACTAGGGATCAAACCCTAACAAAACTAACTCGATTACATGATAGATCCCATCCAACCCATCACCGTCCAGCAAACCTACGATGGAATTACTCACGCACGGCGGTGAGCATCATGAAATTGGTGATGGAGGAAGGTTGATAATGACGATGGCGACAGATTCCCCTCTCCGGAGCCCCGAACGGACTCCATATCAGCCCTCCCGAGAGGTTTTAGGGCTTGGCGGCGGCTCCGTATCGTAAAACGTGATGAATTCTTCGCTCTGATTTTTTTCTCCTCGAAACACAATATATGGAGTTGGAGTTGGAGTCGGAGAGGCATCAGGGGGCCCATGAGGTAGGGGGCGCGCCCTAGGGGGGCAGGCGCGCCCCCCACCCTCGTGGACAGGTGGTGGGCCCCCTGGCCTTCATCTTTTGCAGGTATTTTTCATATTTTCCAAAAAGTTGCTCCGTGATGTTTCAGGTCATTCCGAGAACGTTTGTTTCTGCACATAAATAACACCATGGTAATTCTGCTGAAAACAACGTCAATCTGGGTTAGTTCAATTCAAATCATGCAAGTTAGAGTCCAAAACGAGGGCAAAAGTGTTTGGAAAAGTAGATACGACGGAGACGTATCAACTCCCCCAAGCTTAAACCTTTGCTTGTCCTCAAGCAATTCAGTTGACAAACTGAAAGTGGTAAAGAAAAATTTTTACAAACTCTGTTTGCTCTTGTTGTTGTAAATATGTAAAGCCAGGATTCAAGTTTTCAGCAAAGATTATAACTAACCACATTCATAATAACGCATAGGTCTCAAGTTTACTCATATCAATGGCATAATCAACTAGCGAGCAATAATAATAAATCTCGGATGACAACACTTTCTCAAAACAATCATAATATGATATAACAAGGTGGTATCTCGCTAGCCCTTTCTGAGACCGCAAAACATAAATGCAGAGCACCTTTAAAGACCAAGGACTGACTAGACATTGTAATTCATGGTAAAAGAGATCCAATCAAGTCATACTCAATGTAAATTAACAGTAATGAATGCAAATGACAGCGGTGCTCTCCAACTAGTGCTTTTTAATAAAAGGATGATGACTCAGCATAAAAGTAAATAGATAGGCCCTTCGCAGAGGGAAGCAGGGATTTGTAGAGGTGTGATGACCCACAAGTATAGGGAATATATCGTAGTCCTTTCGATAAGTAAGAGTGTCGAACCCAACGAGGAGCAGAAGGAAATGATAAGCGGTTTTTAGCAAGGTATTCTCTGCAAGTACTGAAATAAGTGGTAACAGATAGTTTTGTGATAAGATAAATTGTAACGAGCAACAAGTAACAAAAGTAAATAAAGTGCAGCAAGGTGGCCCAATCCTTTTTGTAGCAAAGGACAAGCCGGAACAAACTCTTATAATAGGAAAAGCGCTCCCGAGGACACATGGGAATATCGTCAAGCTAGTTTTCATCATGTTCATATGATTCGCATTCGATACTTTGATAATTTGATATGTGGGTGGACCGGTGCTTGGGTGCTATTCTTACTTGAACAAGCATCCCACTTATGATTAACCTCTATTGCAAGCATCCACAACTACAACAAAAGTATTAAGGTAAACCTAACCATAGCATGAAACATGTGGATCCAAATCAGCCCCTTACGAAGCAACGCATAAACTAGGGTTTAAGCTTCTGTCACTCTAGCAACCCATCATCTACTTATTACTTCCCAATGCCTTCCTCTAGGCCCAAATAATGGTGAAGTGTTATGTAGTCGACGTTCACATAACACCACTAGAGGCTAGACAACATACATCTTATCAAAATATCAAACGAATACCAAATTCACATGACTACTAATAGCAAGACTTCTCCCTTGTCCTCAGGAACAAACGTAATTACTCACAAAGCACATTCATGTTCATAATCAGAGGGGTAATAATATGCATATAGGATCTGAACATATGATCTTCCACCAAATAAACCAACTAGCATCAACTACAAGGAGTAATCAACACTACGCAACCTACTAGCACCAATCCCGGACTTTGGGACAAGAATTGGATACAAGAGATGAACTAGGGTTTGGAGATGAGATGGTGCTGGTTAAGATGTTGATGGAAATTTCCCTCTCCCGATGAGAGGAGCGTTGGTGATGACGATGGTGATGATTTCCCCCTCCAGGAGGGAAGTATCCCCGGCAAAACAGCTCTGCCGGAGCTCTAGATTGGTTCCGCCAAGGTTCCGCCTTGTGGCGGCGGAGTCTCGTCCCGAAAAGTTCCTTCTGATTTTTTTTCTCATCGAAAGACTTCATATAGAAGAAGATGGACGTCTGAGAGCCACCAGGGGGCCCACGAGGTAGGGGGGCGCGCCCTAGGGGGGCCCACCCTCGTGAGCAGGGTGTGGGCCCCCTGGCCTTCATCTTTGACGAGGATTTTTCTTTATTTATTTTAAGATGTTCCGTGGGGTTTCAGGACTTTTGGAGTTGCGCAGAATAGCTCTCTAATATTTGCTCCTTTTCCGGCCCAGAATTCCAGCTGTCGGCATTCTCCCTCCTTATGTAAACCTTGTAAAATAAGAGAGAATAGCCACAAGTATTGTGACATAAAGTGAAATAACAAACCATAATGCAATAAATATCGATATAAAAGCATGATGCAAAATGGACGTATCAACTCCCCCAAGCTTAGACCTCGCTTGTCCTCAAGCGAAAAGCCGATAACAATAAATATGTCCTCATGTTTAGAGGTAGAGGCGTCGATAAAAATAAAATACGGACATGAAGGCATCATGATTATTCTCATAACAGCAACATATATAGATTTTGTCATGTGATTACTTATGTTCAAGTGATGATCTATTCACAATGCAAAAGTATAAATCATAAACCTTATTGGGCTCCGACAAACTATAATCTCAGTCATTGAAGCAATTGCAATTTATCATAACATCGGAAAGAGTCTATGTCAGAGCTAAAAAGCAAGTCCACATACTCAACTATCATTTAGTCCTCCATAATTGCTATCACTCACGCAATACTTGTGGTTACGGAGTTTTAGTTGGACACAGAGAAAGATAGGGGCTTATAGTTTTGCCCCACAACCTTTTACCTCAAGGGTAATGTCAACAATAATGGTTCATGCTCCCCTACATCCAATTAGATATATATATATCATGTTCTTTCCAACATGCTGAGCTTGCCAAAGGATAAAATGAAAAAGAAAAGGTGAAGATCACCATGACTCTTGCATAAGGTAGAAGATAATAATAAAGGATAGGCCCTTCGCAGAGGGAAGCAGAGGTTGCCATGCGCTTTTATGGTTGGATGCATAAAATCTCAATGCGAAGGAACGTCACTTTATATTGCCCCTTGTGATATGAACCTTTATTATGTAGTCCGTCGCTTTTATTACTTCCACATCACAAGATCGTATAAAGCTTATTTCTCCCAGACCAATCAATCATACATATTTAGAGCAATTTTTATTGCTTTGCACCGATGACAACTTACTTGAAGGATCTTACTCAATCCATAGGTAGATATGGTGGACTCTCATGGCAAAACTGGTTTAATGGTATTTGGAAGCACAAGTAGTATTTCTACTTGGTGTTGAGAATTTGGCTAGCATGAGGGGGAAAGGCAAGCTCAACAAGTTAGAGGATCCATGACAACATACTTTATCTCAGATATAAGAAAGACATAACTCATTACATTGTCTTCCTTGTCCAACATCGACTCTTTAGCATGTCATATTTTAATGAGTGCTCCCAATCATAAAAGATGTCAATGATAATATATCTATATGTGAAAACCTCTCTTTCCTTATTACTTCCTATTAATTGCAACAATGACCAAAGCTATGTTTGCCAACTCCCAACAACTTTTAATCATCATACTCTTTCTATGTGAAGTCATTACTCTCAAAAAGATCAATATGAACTTTTTGTTTCTTTTTATTCTTTTTCTCTTTTCTTTTATTCACCCAAGATCATGGCAAAATAATCAAGCCCTCGACTCAACACTAATCTTTATTATATATAGCTCACGGACTCGATTACAAAGAGAGACCAAAAAGCAAAACTCAAAACTAGATCATGCCATAAACTTTATTCTACTAGATCAAGATACTACTAATAGGATCGAACTAACAAAAACGATAAAGATAGGAGTTGTGATGGTGATACGATACCGGGGCACCTCCCCCAAGCTTGGCAGTTGCCAAGGGGAGTGCCCATACCCATGTGATTATATCTCCTTCTTTGTTGTCGGTGTAATATTCTTGGCGATAATTCCCCTCAGGATGCGGTTCTCCTCCTCGAGCTTATTGACTTGCTGTTTGAGGTCCATTATTTCCTTACGAAGCTTTCCTGTGACAGCTAAAGCTCCTTGCACCCAAGGGTGTTGCATAGCTGCGGGAGAACAAGTGACACTCCTCTTCATATTTTCATAAGAAAGAAATCTAACATTAGAAGGGATAACCGAATTTGGAATAGCTGAGCTCTGTAGTTCCCCCATCGTGAACCCAGCTTGGAGGCGAGAGGTGACTTCTTCATCCTCCATGGCACTCTCATCAAGTCAGCCTCCATCTCTTCCTCTGTTGTTGGCCCAAAGTGGTCAGCGTCGCTGTTTGCCCTTGATTCCGGTGCCAGATTAGATACCCGGCTATCCCCGATTGACTCGTGAGAAGACATCTTGCTCTAATCTGCAGAAGCAACAGCTCGAAAACAAAAACAGAGGAGATTTGCATGATACGGGAGTCAAAACCTTCGGGAGAATATATAATGAATTTTTACCGACCAAAATATGTATCGTGCAAGAAAACGGAGTCCGGAAGGCTCACGAGGTAGGGGGCGCGCCCAGAGGGGTAGGGCGCGCCCACCACCCTCGTGGGACCCTCGTGTCCTTCCCGGACTGCTACTTATTTTTCTATTTTTCTAAATATTCCAAAACAGAGAAATATTGCCTTAAAAATTGTTTCAGAGTTGGTTTACTTACCGTACCACATACATATTCCTTTTCGGAGTCTGAAACGTTCCGGAAAGTGTCCCTTATGTATTCCTCCGGGGTTACGGTTTCAATAATATTGGTTTCAACATTTATGGGATTACCTGAGGTATAATGTTTAATTCTTTGACCGTTTACCACCTTCGGATTTGTGCCTTCAAAGTTGTTGATTTTTATGGCACCAGAACAATAGACCTCCTCGATAACGTAGGGGCCTTCCCATTTAGAGAGAAGTTTTCCTGCAAAAAATCTTAAACGAGAGTTGTATAGCAATACATAATCACCTACATTAAACTCACGCTTTTGTATCCTTTTGTCATGCCATCTTTTAACTTTTTCTTTAAACAACTTGGCATTAAGCTTGGGTTCTCCATTCATCAAGCGAGCTAATATCAAATAACCTCTTCTCACCGGCAAGTTTAAAATCATAGTTGAGCTCTTTAATAGCCCAATACGCCTTATGTTCTAGTTCGAGAGGTAAGTGACCTGCTTTTCCATAAACCATTTTATACGGAGACATACCCATAGGATTTTTATATGCAGTTCTATAAGCCCATAATGCATCATCAAGTTTCTTGGACCAATTCTTTCTAGACCTATTAACAGTCTTTTGCAAAATTAATTTGAGCTCTCTATTGCTCAACTCTACTTGACCACTAGACTGTGGGTGATAAGGAGATGCAATTCTATGATTAACATCATACTTAGCAAGCATTTTACGGAAAGCACCATGAATAAAGTGTGAACCACCATCAGTCATTAAATATCTAGGGACTCCAAACCTCGGAAAAATAACTTCTTTAAGCATTTTAATAGAAGTGTTATGATCAGCACTACTAGTTGGAATAGCTTCTACCCAATTAGTAACGTAATCAACAGCAACTAAAATATGTGTGTATCCATTAGAGGCAGGAAAAGGTCCCATATAATCAAAGCCCCAAACATCAAATGGTTCAATAACAAGTGAATAATTCATAGGAATTTCTTGACGTCTACTAATATTACCAATTCTTTGACATTCATCACCAGATAAGACAAACTTACGGGCATCCTTGAAGAGAGTAGACCAATAAAAACCAGATTGCAATACCTTATGTGCAGTTCTGTCTCCAGCGTGGTGTCCTCCATAAGCTTCGGAGTGACACTTGCGTAGGATCTGTTCCTGTTCATGCTCAGGTACACAATGTCTAATAACACCATCTACTCCTTCTTTATAAAGATGTGGGTCATCCCAAAAGTAATGTCTCAAATCATAGATTTTTTTTCTTTTGTTGGTATGTGAAGCTAGGTGGTATAAATTTAGCAACAATATAATTAGCATAATCAGCATACCATGGGGTACTACGAGAAGTACTTATAACATTTAATTGTTCATCAGGAAAGCTATCATTAATAGGTAGTGGGTCATCAAGAACATTCTCTAACCTAGACAAGTTGTCTGCAACGGGGTTCTCAGCTCCCTTTCTATCAACAATATGCAAATCAAATTCTTGTAGAAAGAGAACCCATCTAATAAGTCTAGGTTTAGCATCTTTCTTTTCCATAAGATATTTAATAGCAGCATGATCAGTGTGAATAGTTACTTTAGAATCAACAATATAAGGTCTGAACTTATCACAAGTAAATACAACTGCTAAAAGCTCTTTTTCAGTAGTAGCATAATTTCTTTGAGCATTGTCTAGAGTCTTACTAGCATAATGAATAATATTTAATTTCTTATCAACTCTTTGCCCTAGAACAGCACCTACAGCATAATCACTAGCATCACACATAATTTCAAAGGGTAAATACCAATCAGGTGGCTGAACAACAGGTGCAGAGACTAATGCTTTCTTAAGTGTTTCAAATGCTTCTACACAATCATCATCAAAGACAAATGGTATATCTTTTGCAATAAATTAGTCAGAGGCCGAGAATTTTTTGAGAAGTCCTTAATGAACCTTCTATAAAATCCGGCGTGACCAAGGAAACTTCTTATACCTTTGATGTCCTTGGGACATGGCATCTTTTCAATAGCATCGAGCTTGGCTTTATCAACTTCAATACCTCTTTCAGAAACTTTATGCCCCAAGACAATACCTTCATTAACCATGAAGTGGCACTTTTCCCAATTCAAGACAAGATTAGTTTCTTTACATCTCTGCAAAACTCGATCAAGATTGCTCAAGCAATCATCAAAAGAGGAACCATAGACGGAAAAATCATCCATGAAAACCTCACAAATCTTTTCACAAAAGTCAGAGAATATAGCCATCATGCATCTTTGAAAGGTAGCCGACATAGGTATTTGAGAGAAACGAGAATAACCATCTAGAAAGCAATAGTGTGTATGTTTGCATAATCTTTCTAGCATTTGATCAACAAAAGGTAAGGGGTAATGATCTTTCTTAGTAGCCTTATTTAATTTGCGGAAATCAATTACCATCCTATAACCTGTGATAATTCTTTGTGGGATTAATTCATTTTTATCATTAGGAACAACAGTAATATCTCCCTTCTTAGGGACACAATGGACAGGACTTACCCACTGACTACCAGCAACGGGATAAATTATACCTGCCTCCAGAAGCTTGAGTATTTCTTTTCTTACCACTTCTTTCATTTTAGGATTCAAACATCGTTGAGGATCACGAACTGGTTTGGCATCTGCTTCCAAATTTATTTTATGTTGACATAGAGTGGGACTAATGCCCTTAAGATCATCAAGAGTATATCCAATAGCAGCACGGTGCTTCCTCAGAGTTTTCAATAATCTTTCTTCTTCATGCTCTGAAAGGTTAGCACTAATAATAACAGGATATATCTTCTTTTCATCAAGATAAGCATATTTAAGATTATCAGGCAACGGTTTAAGCTCAAACACGGGATCACCCTTGGGTGGAGGAGGATCCCCTAAAATTTCAACAGGAAAATTGTGTTGTAGAATAGGTTCCTGTTTAAAGAATACTTCATCTATTTCCCTTCTTTCATTCATGAACATATCATTTTCATGGTCTAGCAAATAGTGTTCTAAAGGATCACTAGGAGGTATGGCAATAGAAGCAAGACCAATAATTTCATCCTTACTAGGAAATTCTTCCTCACAATGTTGTTTACTAAATTTAGAGAAATTAAACTCATGAACCATATCATCCAAGCCAATAGTAACAACATTCTTTTCGCAATCTATCCTAGCATTAACAGTGTTCAAGAAGGGTCTACCAAATATAATGGGACAAAAGCTATCTTGCGGAGAAGTAAGAACAAGAAAATCAGCAGGATATTTAGTTTTCCCACACAAGAATTCAACATCTCTAACAATTCCAATTGGTGAAATAGTATCTCTATTGGCAAGTTTAATTGTGACATCAATACCTTCTAACTCAGCAGGTGCAATTTCATTCTTAATTTCTTTGTATAAAGTATGCGGTATAACACTAGCACTCGCACCCATATCACATAAGCCATGATAACAATGATCTCCTATTTTAATAGAAATAACAGGCACGCCTACCACAGGTCTATGTTTATCTTTAGCACAAGGTTTAGCAATTCTAGCAGTTTCACCTTTGAACTGAATAACATGCCCATCAATATTATCAGACAAGAGATCTTTAACAATAGCAATATTAGGTTCTACTTTAACTTGCTCAGGGGGTGTATAAGTTCTAATATTGCTTTTACGAACAACAGTTGAAGCTTTAGCATGATCCTTTACTCTAACAGGGAAAGGTGGTTTCTCAACATAAGAAGTAGGAACAATAGGATCATTATAAGTGACAGTCTTTTCTTCAACTTTAATAGGTGCAGCTACTTTTACTTCTATGGGAGGATGATATTTAAACCACTTCTCCTTAGGGAGATCAACATAAGTAGCAAAAGATTCACAGAAAGAAGCTACTATCTCAGAGTCAAGTCCATATTTAATGCTGAACTTACGGAAAATATCGGTATCCATAAAAGATTTAACACAATCAAACTTAGGTGTCATACCTGACTCCTTACCTTTGTCAAGGTCCCAATCTTCAAAGTTGCGTTTAATTCTATCCAATAAATTCCATCTGAATTCAATAGTCTTCATCATAAAAGATCCAGCACAAGAAGTATCAAGCATGGTGCGATTGTTTTCAGAAAGCCGAGCATAAAAACTTTGCATAATTATTTCTCTCGAGAGCTCATGATTGGGGCATGAATATAACATTGATTTAAGCCTCCCCCAAGCTTGAGCGATGCTTTCTCCTTCGCGAGGCCAGAAATTATATATATAATTGCGATCACGATGGACAAGATGCATAGGGTAATACTTTTGATGAAATTCCAATTTCAATCTTTTATAGTTCCATGATCTCATATCATCACATAGCCTATACCATATCAATGCGCATCCCTTCAAAGATAAAGGGAAGATCTTCTTCTTAGCAACATCATCGGGTATACCTGCAAGCTTAAATAATCTACAAACTTCATCCACATATATTAAGTGCTCATTAGGATGCTTTGTTCCATCTCCTGTAAAAGGGTTAGCTAGCAGTTTTTCCATCATACCCGAAGGAAATTCAAAAGGAGTTCCATTTTCAATAGGTTCAGTAGGTTGAGGATCAACTCTTTGCTCTACTGGACGGGGTGAAGATACCCCGAACAAGCCCCTCAGAGAATTACTTTCCATAGTAACAAGTGACGGTAAATTTCAGCACACTATATAAATTTTTCCTTACCAAATTCCACCTACCAAAGGCGCTACACTCCCCGGCAACGGTGCCAGAAAAGAGTCTTGATGACCCACAAGTATAGGGTTTCTATCGTAGTCCTTTCGATAAGTAAGAGTGTCGAACCCAACGAGGAGCAGAAGGAAATGATAAGCGGTTTTCAGCAAGGTATTCTCTGCAAGTACTGAAATAAGTGGTAACAGATAGTTTTGTGATAAGATAAATTGTAACGAGCAACAAGTAACAAAAGTAAATAAAGTGCAGCAAGGTGGCCCAATCCTTTTTGTAGCAAAGGACAAGCCGGAACAAACTCTTATAATAGGAAAAGCGCTCCCGAGGACACATGGGAATATTGTCAAGCTAGTTTCATCACGTTCATATGATTCGCGTTTGATACTTTGATAATTTGATA
Source organism: Triticum urartu (assembly GCF_003073215.2). Lineage (NCBI taxonomy): Eukaryota > Viridiplantae > Streptophyta > Magnoliopsida > Poales > Poaceae > Triticum > Triticum urartu. The sequence continues at coordinate 536,708,239 of NC_053022.1, forward strand.
TGTGGGTGGACCGGTTCTTGGGTGCTGTTCTTACTTGAACAAGCATCCCACTTATGATTAACCTCTATTGCAAGCATCCGCAACTACAACAAAAGTATTAAGGTAAACCTAACCATAGCATGAAACATCTGGATCCAAATCAGCCCCTTACGAAGCAACGCATAAACTAGGGTTTAAGCTTCTGTCACTCTAGCAACCCATCATCTACTTATTACTTCCCAATGCCTTCCTCTAGGCCCAAATAATGGTGAAGTGTTATGTAGTCGACGTTCACGTAACACCACTAGAGGCTAGACAACATACATCTTATCAAAATATCAAACGAATACCAAATTCACATGACTACTAATAGCAAGACTTCTCCCTTGTCCTCAGGAACAAAAGTAATTACTCACAAAGCATATTCATGTTCATAACCAGAGGGGTAATAATATGCATATAGGATATGAACATATGATCTTCCACCAAATAAACCAACTAGCATCAACTACAAGGAGTAATCAACACTACTAGCAACCTACTAGCACCAATCCCGGACTTTGAGATAAGAATTGGATACAAGAGATGAACTAGGGTTTGGAGATGAGATGGTGCTAGTGAATATGTTGATGGAGATTGCCCTCAACCGATGAGAGGAGTGTTGGTGATGACGATGGTGATGATTTCCTCCTCCCGGAGGGAAGTATCCCCGACAAAACAGCTCTGCCGGAGCTCTAGATTGGTTCCACCAAGGTTCCGCCTCGCGGCGGCGGAGTCTCGTCCCGAAAAATTCCTTCTGATTTTTTTCTCATCGAAAGACTTCATATAGCAGAAGATGGGCGTCTGAGAGCCACCAGGGGGCCCACGAGGTAGGGGGCGCCCTAGGGGGGCGCCCCCACCCTCGTGAGCAGGGTGTGGGCCCCTGGCCTTCATCTTTGGCGAGGATTTTTCTTTATTTATTTTAAGATGTTCCGTGGGGTTTCAGGACTTTTGGAGTTGCGTAGAATAGCTCTCTAATATTTGCTCCTTTTCCAGCCCAGAATTCCAGCTGCCGGCATTCTCCCTCCTTATGTAAACCTTTTAAAATAAGAGAGAATAGCCATAAGTATTGTGACATAAAGTGAAATAACAATCCATAATGCAATAAATATTGATATAAAAGCATGATGCAAAATGGACGTATCAAGGTGCCAGAGCTCGGTTTTGAAATAGAGGTGAATAATATTTTGAGCGGTATACTTTCATTGTCAACATAACAACCAAGAGATGGCGATATCTTCCATGCTACACACATTATAGGCGGTTCCCAAACAGAATGGTAAAGTTTATACTCCCCCTTCCACCAACAAGCATCAATCCATGGCTTGCTCGAAACAACGAGTGCCTCCAACTAACAAGAGTCCCAGGGGGAGTTTTGTTTGCAATTATTTTGATTTAGTTTGCATAAAGCATGGGACTGGGCATCCCGGTGACCAGCCATTTATCTCGTGAGTGAGGAGCGGAGTCCACTCATCTTGAGAATAACCCGCCTAACATGGAAGATATAGACATCCCTAGTTGATACATGAGCTATTCGAGCATACAAAACAGGATATTTATTTGAAGGTTTAGAGTTTGGCACATACAAATTTACTTGGAATGGCAGGTAGATACCGTATATAGGTAGGTATAGTGGACTCATATGGAATAACTTTGGGGTTTAAGGGATTGGATGCACAAGCAGTATTCCCGCTTAGTACAGGTGAAGGCTAGCAAGCAAAAGACTGGGAAGCGACCAGCTAGAGAGCGACAACAGTCATGAACATGCATTAAAATTAATCAACACCGAGTGCAAGCATGATTAGGATATAATCCACCATGAACATAAATATCGTGAAGGCTATGTTGATTTTGTTTCAACTACATGCGTGAACATGCACCAAGTCAAGTCACTTAAATCATTCAGAGGAAGATACCACCCTATCATACCACATCACAACCATTTTAATAGCATGTTGGCACGCAAGGTAAATCATTATAAGCTCCTAGCTAATCAAGCATGGCACAAGAAACTATGATCTCTAGTTGTCACTGCAAACATGTTTATTCATAATAGGCTGAATCAGGAACGATGAACTAATCATATTTACAAAAACAAAAGAGGTCGAGTTCATACCAGCTTTTCTCATCTCAGTCAGTCCATCATATATCATCATAATTGCCTTTCACTTGCATGACCGAATGATGTGAATAATAATAATAGTGCACGTGCATTGGACTAAGCTGGAATCTGCAAGCATTCAATAAACAGGAGAAGGCAAGGCAATATGGGCTCTTTTTTCAGATCAACAAGTATGCATACAAGAGCCACTTCAACAATTTAATTATGGTCTTCTCCTATCGACCCCCAAAGAAAAGGAAAGAAATAAAACTATTTACACGGGAGAGCTCCCAACAAGTAAAAGAGGAACAGGAAATCTTTTTGGGTTTTCTTTTTAATTACTACTACAAGCATGGAAACTAAACTAATTAAAAGCTACAACTAATTTTTTGGTTTTTCTTAAGGTTAATCAAACATACAAGAAGAAAGCATAAAAAAGAAAATTAAACTAGCATGGATGATACAATGAAAAAGTATGAGCACCGACATCTAGCAATGAGTGTGTGAACATAAATGTAATGTCGGTGGGAAATACATACTCCCCCAAGCTTAGGCTTTTGGCCTAAGTTGGTGTATGGCCACGGCTAGCCTGGCGGATACCCATAATAATAGTTGGGGTAGTACTGAGATGAAGAAGAGGAAGACTCCGATTGCCACTGGCTGACAATCATCTCCAGATCCCACTGGTAATAAGACTGTCGTGAAGGATCAACTTGTGGTTCCGGCTCTAGCTCCATGGCTGGTGCAGGGTTCCGGTAGGTGTGAATAGCCTTTAAGGGAACAAGGTACTGGCCTGCAGATAAATCAAACAGAGAAGGAGCAGGCAGGGTAATAGTCTCAGGATGATGTTTATTAAAGAACAATTGGTATTTAAGCTCTCCCCTATTCTTAACAATGAAATCATGTGCCACCATACTTTTATAATCTAGATAAACACGAGGCAGCACTTTTTCTTACTTATCATAATGCCTAATAGGTATGTTAAAATGTGCAGCTAGGCGTGAAGCATAGATGCCTCCAAAGACGAGGCCCTTGGTACGGTTTAGGCTTAACCGTTTAGCAATAATGCCGCCCATACTAACAGAGTTATCACCGTATAAACCGTGGAGCAAAATAATAATATCAGGGATACTAAGGTTTCCACATTTTCCATGACCAGTTAAACAACGACTAGCAAATAATGCAAAATAACGTAAAACAGGAAAATGTATGCTAGTGATTCGTGCATCGGAAACCTTCCTTGTTTCCCCTACAGTGATAGTATCAATAAACCCATCCACATCATCGCGATGTGGTTCTTCTGTCTTGCCCTCAAAAGGGACTAAACAAACCCGACAAAAATCATAAAGTGGCATCTCCTTATGCTCATCATATAAATAAAACTCCACCGTAGGTGGTGAGCTCCTAGAATGGAAATGAAAGTTTTGCACAAAGATATTTGTGAGTAAGAGATACTGATCGCATTGGTCGTGGAGGAAAGCGGTGAGGCCTGCATTCTTAGCCAATTCATGAAAATCTTCATAAATCCCGGCTGCTCTCAAGAAATCATCGGAAGGCCATTCACACGCCCGAACCTCCGCGGTGCGAGGCAGATTATACTTAGGCTTCGGTGCCTTTTCCTTCGAGCTTTGGCTCGATGAGCCCCTCAAAAGTCTCCTCATCATTTTCTGAAAAATTCTGAAATTTTTAGTAACTTCAAAATAAAAGTAAACCAAACTCAATAATATTGATAGCAACTACTCCTACAAGTGCCTAGAGCCTATATCATGCATTAAAACTACTTTTGACCATATACATTTTACATGCAAGCTCAAGAACAGGGTCACCTAAGCAGCAAAAAATTGCAAATAAATAAAGCACTAGAACAAAAACTAATTGGACCAATGGAGGAGTCACATACCAAGGAACAATCTCCCCAAGCAGTTTTGTGAGAGGTGCTTTGAGCAAGGAGATCGAAAATGGCAGCAAAATGAGCTAGGACTCGGGTTTGAGCTGGTTATTCATGTTTGGGGGAGGAAGAAGGAGTGTGTGGGTGAAAGGATAAGTGGAGGAGGGCCACCATGGGCCCACGAGGCAGGGGGGCGCGCCCAGGGGGGTAGTGCGTGCCCTCCACCCTCGTGGGCAGGTGGTTGACCCCCCTGCTGTGTTCTCAGTGCCAAATATTCTCAAATATTCTGGAAAAAAATCATATTTAAATTTCAGGGCATTTGGGGAACTTTTATTTTCGGGGTATTTTTATATTGCACGGATAATCAGATAACAGAGAAAAATATTTATTTTATTTTATTTAATATAAATAACAGAAAGTAAAAGTGGGGTACAGAAGGTTGTGCCTTCTAATTTCATCCATCTCATGATCATCAAAAGGAATCCACTAACAAGGTTGATCAAGTCTTGTTAACGAACTCATTCCGAATAACATGGAACCGGAGAAATTTCGAATAACACTATGTTACCTCAACGGGGATATGCACATCCCCAATAATAAGAATATCATATTTCTTCTTGACAGTAGGAAGAGGAAATTCAAAACTTCCAAATATAATCGATGGAATTTTTCCAATAGAATTGATACTGTGAACGTGAGGTTGTTTCCTCGGAAAGTGTACCGTATGCTCATTGCCATTAACATGAAAAGTGACATTGCCTTTAGTGCAATCAATAACAGCCCCTGCAGTATTCAAAAAGGGTCTTCCAAGAATAATAGACATACTATCGTCCTCAGGAATATCAAGAATAACAAAGTCCGTTAAAATAGTAACGTTTGCAACTACAACAGGCACATCCTCACAAATACCGACAGGTATAGCAGTTGATTTATCAGCCATTTGCAAAGATATTTCAGTAGGTGTCAACTTATTCAAATCAAGTCTATGATATAAAGAGAGAGTCATAACACTAACACCGGCTCCAAGATCACATAAAGCAGTTTTAACATAGTTTCTTTTAATAGAACATGGTATAGTGGGTACACCGGGATCTCCAAGTTTCTTTGCTATTCCACCCTTAAAAGTATAATTAGCAAGCATGGTGGAAATTTCAGCTTCCGGTATCTTTCTTTTATTTGTAACAATATCCTTCATATACTTAGCATACAGATTCATTTTGAGCATATCAGTTAATCGCATACGCAAAAAGATAGGTCTAATCATTTCAGCAAAGCGCTCAAAATCCTCATCATCCTTTTTCTTGGATGGTTTGGGGGGAAAAGGCATGGGTTTCTGAACCCATGGTTCTCTTTCTTTACCATGTTTCCTAGCAACAAAGTCTCTCTTATCATAACGTTGATTCTTTGATTGTGGGTTATCAAGATCAACAGCAGGTTCAATTTCTACATCATTATTATTACTAGGTTGAGCATCATCATGAACATTATCATTAATCTTATCACTAGTTTCAGGTTCATTACCAGATTGTGTTTCAGCATCAGAAATAGAAATATCATTTGGATTCTCAGGTGTTTCAATAACAGGATCACTAGAAGCATGCAAAGTCCTATTGTCGGTGTCAAAACCGGCGGATCTCGGGTAGGGGGTCCTGAACTGTGCGTCTAGGCCGGATGGTAACAGGAGGCAGGGGACACAAAGTTTTACCCAGGTTCGGGCCCTCTTGATGGAGGTAAAACCCTACGTCCTGCTTGATTAATATTGATGATATGGGTAGTACAAGAGTAGATCTACCACGAGATCATAGAGGCTAAACCCTAGAAGCTAGCCTATGGTATGATTGTATGTTATGGCTGTTGTCCTATGGACTAAAACCCTTCGGTTTATATAGACACCGGAGAGGGTTAGGGTTACACAAGGTCGGTTACAAAGGAGGAGATATTCATATACGTATTGCCTAGCTTGCCTTCCACGCCAAGTAGAGTCCCATCTGGACACGAGACGGAGTCTTCAATCTTGTATCTTCATAGTCTAACAGTCCGGCCAATGGAGATAGTCCGGCTGTCCGGAGACCCCCTAATACAGGACTCCCTCAGTAGCCCCTGAACCAGGCTTCAATGACGATGAGTCCGGCACGCAGTTGTCTTCGGCATTGCAAGGTGGGTTCCTTCTCCGAATACATCACAGAAGAATTTGAATACGAGGATAGTGTCCCACCCTGCAAAATAAGTTCCACATTCCACCGCAGAGAGAATAATTTTTCCGCAGATCTAATTTGCTGGCTTGTTTTGGCAGCATGACGTCATGTCATGGCCCGGTGATTATTCGAACCGTTTCTCTTAACCAGCTCCACACACAACGCGAGGCAGTTTCTTGACACGTCTTGCCGAAGCGGAGATTGTGTTCCCCTAATTACGGGATTCTCATTAATGCGGTCGTGGGTAACCCAACTGTGTCTAGGACTCCTAGATTATAGGCAAGTCCCAAATGGCTACGGAGAGGACGCTTGATATTCACCCTCTTTATAAGGGGACAAGGTTTTCACTTTTCCCCTCTCGTGCTCAATCGAACCCTTCCCCTGCCTCGAGTTCTAACACCCAGAGCCCAGGTTAGGTGCTCCGGATCTTCAACCATGTCCGGATCCAGCCTTCAAGGCCGATGGACGCCCTCCTCCGTTACGGAAGAGGACATTAAGAAGTTGAGGGAGGCCAGATACCTGACCGCCGAGGTTTCGCATCAGCTGCCTATTCGAGGGCAGATTGTCCCTACTCCCGAACCCAACGAGAATGTTGTGTTGGTCTCCCACTTCCTCCGAGGTCTAGGCCTCACTCTGGATCCTTTCGTCAGAGGTTTGATGTTTTATTACGGGCTAGATTTCCACGATCTAGCTCCGGACTCCTTTCTCCACATCTCGACATTCATTGTCGTGTGTGAGGCCTTCCTCCGCGTTACCCCTCACTTCGGCCTGTGGCTCAAGACCTTTGAAGTAAAGCCGAAGATGATCGAGGGGCAACATGCAGCGTGAGGAGGTGCATCAATAAGCAAGATGGCAGGAGCTCCATGGCCGAAAGGTTCCTTTCCAGAGGTGTCTGACTTGTGGCAACGGGAGTGGTTTTACATCATGGCTCCCAGAAGTGCCAAGTGGGCGGCTGCCCCCGCTTTCCGCTCGGGCCCCCCACCACAACTGATGTCATGGATTAGCAGAGGTCTGAGCTGGGGTCCAGCCAAGGACGTGCCTATACTGCAAAGACGCATCCGAGATCTCTTTGAGGGAGTTCTTAATTTGGTTGCGGTAATACAAGTTATGCTGGTTCGTCAAATCCAGCCTTGCAAACGCTGGCCCCTTCTCTTGTGGGAGTTCAACCCAGAGGGACCACGTGTCATTCAGAGTTTCCTCGGCCTGACGCACGAGGAGATGTACAAGTCATTCTTCGGACCTCAAGTGGAATGTCCGGATATTACCAAGGACGTGGGCCTGAGCAGTAACCGCGCCGCCGAACAAGTAAGAAATCCTATAGCCGAACACGCTGTCTTTTATTCGAAGTTATTTCTGAGAGTTCGCTTTTTGACCAGGACTGGCTAACAAAGGTGAAGATGATTCGGTGTTTGGCCCCCCTCCCTGAGGGTTTGGAAAATCCGGTATTGGAAAAGATTCTCGAGGTCGCACCTTTCCTGGAGCCCTTGAAGGAAGATACCGGGGGGGATAATATGGGCGGACGCGGGCCCCCATTGCTGCCCATTCCAACCGAGGGAATGAGCATCTCCATGAAGGAGGGCGACCGGGGGAGGAAAAGGACTGCTTCCGAGAATCCGGAAGCCGAAGCCTCCAAACGGGGGAAGAAGTCTCCAACGGAGCGTCCTGCCTCGGGGGGTGCTTTTGCCAAACAAAGTCCGCGGGGGGATCTGCCCTCCAACGAGTCGTAAGTGATCCAAAATATTATAATAGTAAAGGTATGCTATCTTTTTTTTCTCTGAGAAAATAACCACCGCATATATCTTGCAGTTCGGGCCTTAGCCCCTCTCAAATGAGCTCGTCTTCGGGGGATCTTCTTCCAGAGATGATGGAGAGCGAAATGCCTCCCCCGAACTCCTCCGCTCCAGAAGCGGGCGACCTCGAAGTGTCGTCGCGGAGGGCCTCTCCGGATCCGGTGAGGCCAGAAGATAATCCTGTAGACCCCCAAAGTCCCCAGTGTCCGGCTCCCGAAGAGAGCATACAAAAGAGTCCGGCACCGTCTGGTGTGCGGTCGGACGTTCTGAGGGAGTTGGTGGGGCGAGCGGCCATCTCAGAAGAGCACCGTATGCTGATGGGTACGGTGATGGAGAGAATCTCGTCCGCTGAAAGCGGATTACATGAAGCCTTTATGAGTCTACTGACAGGCTTTGAGGTATGTGAGATAATATGTGATAGTACTGCACATGTTAGGTGTGCCCTATGTAGATAGTAGCCCCTGAGACTCTGGTTGTCGTTGAGAACGGCGGCGAACAGAGGATAATATTCCCAGGCAATAACCAGAATGCCCCTATGTGTAGGTGGTGGAAGCTCTGGTGGCTAGCTGGACTAGTGAGTTTGCCAAATTAAAACGGCAACTGGATGCGGCAGACGCCGACATCGAGCTTGTTAACAAGAGGCTTGACAAGGCACAGGGTAAGTGTTATTTTCCGGTGAACGCCACATAGTAAGGGCAGCATGATGCCAGTATCTTTAATACGTTGTGACTGCAGATGGAGCTGCCATGGTGGAAGCCTTGCGGGCGGAACTTGCCTGAGCCAAGGAACAAGCGAGGATTAGTAATGCGGCTGCTTTGAAGGCGGCCGAAGAGTTGAAAGCCGAGAAGGCCGCACATTGCGAGAGCCAAGAGAAGATGGACAAGATGGCCGTAGAATTAAAAGACACTGCCGACCGTTGCCGGGTCCTTGAAAAAGAAAACCGAGCAAAGGCAACGGACCTTGAGAAGGCCGCGGCGGCGGACAAAGACACCCGTTCTGCTATGAGAGCGAAGAAGGAGGAGCTGCGGGAAGCCGGGGATATTGCGGCTGGGAAACCCTTCATGTTACGGAGGAAGTTCGGAGATCCACGGTATGCCCCTCTGGATCGGCTGTGGAGTTCGGCAGATGCGTATATGGATTTGGCGGCGAGCGCTGCCGATGCGGCAAAGTACTTCCAAGGTCAGACAGATCGTGAAGTGGACAAGCTGTTCTGGACACAATTCCATGTTCCAGAGCACCTGCTTTCATTGACTGACCAGCTAGCCGAATGGGCCGAACTGAATAGGTTGTCCGGACTCGCCATGAGGTCTGTTGTGGATCAGCTATGGCCGGAAAGGCCAAAGCCGAACAGCTATTTTAGCTTAGTGTAGCAGTTCCTTGATGCGGTGCCGCGCATTAATGCAATGAAGAGGTCGGCGTGCATAGAAGGCTCGCGGATGGCCCTTGCCCGTGTTAAAGCATACTGGGCGGAGATGGAAGCTACCACTGTTGTGGCGCAGGGTTCGGCCATAGGCCGGGTGGCTGCCGAGAACTATTTCGAGGAGGTTCTCGAGGGTGCTCGTTTGATAGAGACCCAGTGCTCGAAAAATATTATGTTTGAGTGATATGTATTCTCATTGTAAGCACAATGCTTTTATGAAGTTTTTAGAAGGTTATGTTTATAATTTTACCTGAAAGTAGTATGATGCCTCCTGTGCGGCCGTTTATGTATACATGTGTATAACCTGAAAGATTGCAGCCGTCGGCTTCAACCCCCACGCATATAATGCGGAGGTGCTTGCAAAAAACGCGTGTTCACACTTAACCCAATGTCTTGGTCCTATTAAGGAGGTGATAGCGTAGCGAGCGAGGCAACCGGACTATAATGCTTTAACTCTTTCACTTAGCCATAGGAGTTTGACAGTGGGGCTACTAGATAGCCCCTGGTGGCTCCGCACTCTCCCGATCGCGGGGTGCGTACATGCCTGGCCGGAAAACGGCCCTTTGTTAAGGCGGAGGAATTCTAACATTCCGATAGGTCACCGTGTGGTTGACCAGTCTCACGCTATATCATGACAGTCAGTTTTCAGCTTTCTCTACTGAGGTGCTCGTCCGGATGAACCAGGGCACAATCGCAGTAGTTCTCCTGGTGCTACCTTAGCTGGTAAAGCGGAACGTAAGGCACCAAAACACAGGAGCCGGGCAAACCCAACATTTGACCAAAGACAATAATTCGGAGCTGATGCATATAAGGCCAAACTCGCGACGCCGAACACTCCCTAAGGTATTCGGTCTTTATGGTATAAACCGGGCCTAAATAGTGCCCTTCGTAAGAAGCCCCTTGTGTCCAGGTATGTGCATTATTCTGACGTGGCCACATGCCAAGACGTCAGCATCCTCCTCAACTGTGCTGAGAATTCAGTGGATGTGTATCAACAAGAGACAGTAAAAAAGGTTTACGCAGGGTCTTAATCTAAAAAGAATCCTTGGAGCGGGTCCATGCTGCACGTCTGTGCCTGTGTCTCCGTTGTGCTGTATCCTAGACGGGTGTAGCACGATGATCATCTGTAAAAGAGAGGAACTTAGGTGAAAAAGTTGTCGTGCAAAAGGATAGTTTTTAAGGGAACCAAGTATAATTCAAGATGAGTAAAAATTACCACTTGTCTGCGCGCGTTGAGCCCCTTGTATAGGGGTGTGACCATTGATCCAGTATGAATTACATATAGCTGTGCCGGACTCGTCTAACTGTGTCCGAGGTCTTGACGACCTGTTAAATGCTTTAGTTGGTGAGGCCATTTTTAGTGTGCGGCTGCCAAGGCGGCCGCACTCTCTTTGGCGCGCAAAGATCGCTTAATACTTCCGTGTACTGTAATGATGCCATGTGGGCCGGGTATCTTGAGTGTGAGGGAAGCGTAGTGCGGTATTGCATTAAAGCGAGCGAAAGCTTCGCGTCCGAGTAGTGCTTGATAGCCACTTTGGAACGGAGCGATGTGGAAGGTTAAATGTTCGCTGCGGAAGTTATCGGGGGAGCCGAATATAACTTTTAGTAGCAGGGAGCCCGTGCAATGAGCCCCTGGGCCTGGTGTTACTCCTTTAAAGGTAGTATTGCTATGGCAAATTTTTGTTGGGTCTATCCCCATTTCGCGGATTGTATCCTGATATATCAGGTTTAGACTGCTGCCACCGTCCATCAGGACTCGTGTGAAGTGATATCCATCAATTATTGGGTCTAATACCAGGGCAGCCCATCCTGCACGCCGGATACTTGCTGAGTAATCACGATGGTCGAAAGTGATCGGTTGAGACGACCAGTGGTAGGACTCCGCGGTGATAGGCCCTTGGGCATATTTTTCTTGGAGTGCCATTTTGTTTCTTCCCTTGATCACGTGTAACATGTTTACTGTTTTGACTTCCGGTGGAAATGTCTTTTGTTCCCCAGTGTCTTGCTTGAGAGGATCATCCTCGTCTTCGCTTGGTGTATCCTCCCCCTTGTGTACGGCGTTGAGCTTACCGGACTGCTTGAAGACCCAACATTCTCTGTAGGTATGATTAGCAGGTTTACCAGGGGTGCTATGGATCTGACATATTTGGTCCAGAATTTTGTTTAGGCTGGACAGTTCGTCTCTGGCGCCTTTAGAGGGCGGCTTTTGCTGACCTGGCCGAGAGCTTTTGAATCCGGCGTTTACAGTCGTGCTCTTCGTGTTGTCTTCTTTATTCCGGTGTTTGTTACTGTTGTTGCGCCGTGATTTCCTGTTTCCATCTCTAACTTCAGATGTACTGGGGTCACTAGTGTTGCATCTGGCTAGCCAGCTGTCCTCACCCGTGCAAAAGCGGGTCATGAGGCTTGTTAAGGTTGCCATCGTTCTCGGCTTTTCTTGGCCGAGGTGTCTGGCAAGCCATTCGTCACGGACGCTATGCTTAAAAGCTGCCAAGGCTTCGGCGTCCGGAAAGTTGACAATTTGGTTTTTTTAGTAAGAAACCTGTTCCAAAGTTTTCGGGCTGACTCTCCGGGCTGTTGAGTTATATGACTCAAATCATCCGCGTTCGGAGGTCGGACATAAGTCCCTTGAAAATTTGCTTGTAAAGCGTCTTCGAGCTCTTCCTAGCTTCCAATGGAGTTTTCGAGGAGGCCTTTAAGCCAGTGACGAGCTGGCCCTTTGAGCTTGAGGGGTAAGTACTTGATGGCGTGGAGATCATCCCCTCGAGCCATATGGATATGGAGGATATAATCCTCAATCCAGACCCCAGGGTCTGTTGTTCCGTCGTATGCCTCTATGTTTACGGGTTTGAATCCCTCTGGAAATTCATGGTCCAGCACCTCATCGGTGAAACATAGGGGGTGTGCGGCACCCCTGTATCTGGGTGTACCGCGTTGTTCGGATGTTTGTTGTGTTACATTGTATGCTGGGGCGCACTTGCGTGGTCCATAGATGGATCTGGTTGCACCATCCTTTTGGTGCGAGCCCTCGCGTGGATCGCGTATTGGCTTGTGAGTGGCGTTGTTTGCCGCTCGATGTTGGCCGTGAGGTCGTCTATCCGGCCAGGTGGCTGCTTTGATATTTGGTTGTGGGGGGTCTGAGGCCTCCTCATCGAATTCAGGTAGCAACTTCCGCTTTGGGTAGCTCTTGGTGGGGCGATTGTCGCCGTACCTCGCTGCTGTGTTGAGTACTTTACTCCATCTGATTTGGAGTGTGTCTTGCGCAGCCTTGAGCCTTTGCTTCTGCTTTTTCAGACTCCTCACAGTGGCAGCAAGCCTTTGACGGGCATTCTGCTGCTCCGGTTGCCTGTCCGGTGTTATGTCGTCCGGACTATTATCTTTGACAGAATTGGTTTGTTCGGTTTGATTCTCCGTATTGCCGTGGTCCGGCAGTGGTTCGCTCTGCTCCAATGCTGAGTCTGTATGATTGTTATTTCTGCCGAGGCGGGATTTGGGGCGGCGCTTGCGACGCTGCTTTGACTGTTTCTTGAGGGAACAAGCCTTCGATGCGTCCTTCCGTTCCTCGTCGTCGTCTTCTTTTGGTGTGTCCACCATGTATATGTCATATGATGAAGTGGACGTCCAGCGCCCTGTGGGCGGTGGTTCCTTTTTGCCTCCCGCATCGTCGTCCATGTTGTCGATGTCTTTGGAGTCGAAGTCGAGCATGTCGGTTGAGTCATCGACAGTGGCTATTAAGTGGGTGGTGGGTGGGCGTCGAATTTCTTCATCGTCCGCATCCCAATCCTGTTGGCCATAGTCCGGCCAGGGCTCTCCTGACAAAGAGAGAGACCTTAGTGAATTCAGAATGTCGCTGAAGGGCGAGTGCTGAAAGATATCCGCGGCGGTGAATTCCATGATCGGCGCCCAATCGGATTCGATTGGCAGGGGCGCGGGCGGTTCGGAGTCAGAAAAAGAGTCCGGCACCTTGGAGTCACGGGCTGCGTAGAGGGTTATGCTGGTGTTCGGCTTGATCGCCGTTCAGACTACAGCCTCTGAGGCGGTGTCTAACCACCCGTCCTCGATTGGCGCAGTTGGCTCTGAACTAAGGGTCGGAGCTAATGCGGGCGCGGCTTCTGGGTTACTGTTCGATGGCAGAGCTAGGTCATACCCATCGCGATAGTGCGGCGCGCCTGGCTATGGCTCGAATCCGTCGAAGATCAAGTCTCCGCGGATGTCGGCCATGTAATTCAAACTTCCAAATCTAACCTAATGGCCAGGGGCGTAGCTTTCAATCTGCTCCAGATGGCCAAGCGAATTAGCCCGCAGTGCAAAGCCGCCGAATACGAAGATCTGTCCGGGGAGAAAAGTCTCACCCTGGACCGCAACGCTATCGATGATAGTAGGAGCCATCAATCCTAACGGCGACGACACAAAGGAACTCTCAATGAAAGCACCAATGTCGGTGTCAAAACCGGCGGATCTCGGGTAGGGGGTCCCGACCTGTGTGTCTAGGCCGGATGGTAATAGGAGGCAGGGGACACGAAGTTTTACCCAGGTTCGGGCCCTCTTGATGGAGGTAAAACCCTACATCCTGCTTGATTAATATTGATGATATGGGTAGTACAAGAGTAGATCTACCATGAGATCAGAGAGGCTAAACCCTAGAAGCTAGCCTATGGTATGATTGTATGTTATGGCTGTTGTCCTATGGACTAAAACCCTTCGGTTTATATAGACACCGGAGAGGGTTAGGGTTACACAAGGTCGGTTACAAAGAAGGAGATATCCATATACGTATTGCCTAGCTTGCCTTCCACGCCAAGTAGAGTCCCATCCGGACACGAGACGAAGTCTTCAATCTTGTATCTTCATAGTCTAACAGTCCGGCCAATGGAGATAGTCCGGCTGTCCGGAGACCCCCTAATACAGGACTCCCTCACCTATCATTTTTCTTTTTCTTCTTTTTAGAAGGACTAGGTGCATCTATATTATTTCTCTGAGAATCTTGCTCAATTCTCTTAGGATGGCCTTCAGGATACAAAGGTTCCTGAGTCATTCTACCAATTCTAGTAGCCACTCTAATAGCATTGTCATTATCCTTACTATTCAATTCATTGAGAAAATCATTTTGAGCTTTATGTACTTGTTCTACTTGAGTGGTAACCATAGAAGCATGTTTACTAATAAGTTTAAGTTCACCTTTGACATTAGCCATATAATCACCCAAGTGTTCAAGCATATTTGAATTGTATTTCAATTGTCTACCAAAATAAGCATTAAAATCTTCTTGCTTAGCCATAAATTTATCAAACTCATCTAAACATGGGCTAGCAAATTTAGTAAATGGGATTTCAGCTTTATCATATCAATAGAGAGAATTTACCTTTACTACCCGTGTCGGGTTATCAAGACCATGAGTTTCTTCAATAGGTAAAGGATTAAGATCATATGTTTCTTCAATAGGCGGTAAATTAAGACCGTGTATTTCTTCAATAGGAGGTAAATTCTTAACATCTTCGGCTTTAATACCTTTTTCTTTCATAGATTTCTTTGCCTCTTGCATATCTTCAGGACTGAGAAATAGAATACCCCTCTTCTTCGGAGTTGGTTTAGGAATAGGCTCAGGAGATGGCTCCGGAGGTGTCTAATTATTTTCATTTGTCAACATATTATTCAATAGAATTTCAGCTTCATCCGGTGTTCTTTCCCTGAAAACAGAACCAGCACAACTATCCAGGTAATCTCTGGAGGCGTCGGTTAGTCCATTATAAAAGATATCAAGTATTTCATTTTTCTTAAGAGGATGATCAGGCAAAGCATTAAGTAATTGGAGAAGCCTCCCCCAAGCTTGTGGGAGACTCTCTTCTTCAATTTGCACAAAATTATATATATCCCTTAAAGCAGCTTGTTTCTTATGAGCAGGGAAATATTTAGTAGAGAAGTAATAAATCATATCCTGGGGACTACGCACACAACCAGGATCAAGAGAATTAAACCATATCTTAGCATCACCCTTTAATGAGAACGGAAATATTTTAAGGATATAAAAGTAACGAGTTCTCTCATCTTTAGTGAACAGGGTGGCTATATCATTTAATTTAGTAAGATGTGCCACAACAGTTTCAAATTCATAGCCATGGAAAGGATCAGATTCAACCAAAGTAATTATATCAGGATCAACAGAGAATTCATAATCCTTATCAGTAACACAGATAGGTGAAGTAGCAAAAGTAGGGTCGGGTTTCATTCTAGCATTTAGAGATTTCTTATTCCATTTAGCTAATAACCTCTTTAGTTCGTTTCTATCTTTGCAAGCTAAAATAGCTAAAGAAGCTTCTTGATCAAAAACATAACCCTCGGGAATAACAAGTGATTCTTCATCATCACTTTCATCAGTATTATCAGATTCAATATTTTCAAGAAATTTACCAAGTGGCATAGTAGTATCAAGTATAGAAGTAGTTTCATCATAAGTATCATGCATAGCAGAAGTGGCATCATCAATAACATGCAACATATCAGAACGGATAGCAGAAGCAGGTATAGGTGTCGCAAGCTTACTCAAAACAGAAGGTGAATCAAGTGCAGAGCTAGATGGCAGTTCCTTACCTCCCCTCGTAGTCGAGGTATAAATCTTGGTTCTTGGATCTTTCAAGTTCTTCATAATGATAAGAAAATATAAATCCCAAGTGACTCAAAGAATAGAGATATGCTCCCCGGCAACGGCGCCAGAAAATGGTCTTGATAACCCAAAAGTATAGGGGATCGCAACAGTTTTTTAGGGTAGAGTATTCAACCCAAATTTATTGATTTGACACAAGGGGAGCGAAAGAAGATTCTCAAGTATTAGCAGCTGAGTTGTCAATTCAACCACACCTGGAAACTTCATATCTGCAACAAAGTGTTTAGTAGCAAAGTAATATGATAGTAGTGATAACAGTAGCAAAAGGTAACAGTAGTAAAAGTAGTGTTTTTGTTATTTTGTAGTGATGATAGCAATAACAACGGGAAAGTAAATAAGCGAAGAACAATATATGAAAAGCTCGTAGGCAATGGATCAGTGATGGAGAATTATGTCGGATGTGGTTCATCATGTAACAGTCATAACCTAGGGTGACACGGAACTAGCTCCAGTTCATTGATATAATGTAGGCATGTATTCCGAACATAGTCATACATGCTTATGGAAAAGAACTTGCATGACATCTTTTGTCCTACCCTCCCGTGGCAGCGGGGTCCTTACGGAAACTAAGGGATATTAAGGCCTCCTTTTAATAGAGTACCGGAACACAGCATTAACACATAGTGAATACATGAACTCCTCAAACTACGGTCATCACCGGTAAGTATCCCGATTATTGTCACTTCGGGGTTAACGGATCATAACACATAATAGGTGACTATATACTTGCAAAATAGGATCAAGAACACTCATATATTGATGAAAACATAATAGGTTCGGATCTGAAATCATGGCACTCGGGCCCTAGTGACAAGCATTAAGCATAGCAAAGTAATAGCAACATCAATATCAGAACATAGTGGATACTAGGGATCAAACCCTAACAAAAATAACTCGATTACATGATAGATCCCATCCAACCCATCACCGTCCAGCAAGCCTACGATGGAATTACTCACGCACGGCGGTGAGCATCATGAAATTGGTGATGGAGGAAGGTTGATGATGACGATGGCGACGGATTCCCCTCTCGGGAGCCCCGAACGGACTCCAGATCAGCCCTCCCGAGAGGTTTTAGGGCTTGGCGGCGGCTCCATATCGTAAAACGTGATGAACTCTTCTCTCTGATTTTTCTCTCCCGGAAACACAATATATGGAGTTGGAGTTGGAGTCGGAGAGGCATGAGGGGCCCACGAGGTAGGGGGCGCGCCCCCCACCCTCGTGGACAGGTGGTGGGCCCCCTGGCCTTCATCTTTTGCAGGTATTTTTCATATTTTCCAAAAAGTTGCTCCGTGAAGTTTCAGGTCATTCCGAGAATGTTTGTTTCTGCACATAAATAACACCATGGTAATTCTGCTGAAAACAACGTCAGCCCGGGTTAGTTCAATTCAAATCATGCAAGTTAGAGTCCAAAACAAGGGCAAAAGTGTTTGGAAAAGTAGATACGACGGAGACGTATCAGCCCACAGTATCAATTCTATTGGAAAAATTTCAACGATAACTATTGGAGGTTTTGAATTCCCTCTTCCTACTGTCAAGAAGAAATATGATATTCTTATTATTGGGGACATGCATATCCCCGTGGAGGTAACTTAGTGTTATTCGAAAATTCTCCGATTTCATGTTATTCGGAAAGAGTTTGTTAACAAGACTTGATCAACCTTGTTAGTGGATTCCTTTTTGATGAGCATGAGATGGATGAAGTTAGAAAGCACAACTCTCTGTACCCTCCTTTTACTTTCTGTTATTTAGATTAAATAAAGCAAAAATAGTATTTTCTGCCTGTTTTCTGAATTATCTGTGCAATAAAAAATACCCTGAAAATAAAAGTTCTCCAAACGTCCTGAAAATGATATATGATTTTTTGTAGAATATTTTAGAATTAATGGCACTGCGAACACACCAGGGGGGTACACCATCTGGCCACGAGGGTCCAGGGCGCGCCCCCCTGCCTCATGGACCCCACGTGGACCCCTCCACTTATTCCAGCACCCACACACTTCGTCATCCTTGAGAAAAAATCCTCCCATAGCTCAAACCCGAGTTCTAGATCTTCTTGCTGCCATTTTCGATCTCCTTGCTCAAAGCTCCATTCACCAAACTACTTTGGAAATACAATGTCAAGAGGAGATATGGCTCTCTCCCCCTCCTCCCCCTCTCCCACCATGGTCCCCTCTCCCACCACCCATGGCGTCCTCTGATCTTGATCATCATGGGAGGTCTTCTGCATTGGGATTTTGCTCCTGGGCTAGCCCTTGCAGAACAGGTGAGGAAAAGGTTTGGATCCACCATTCATTTCTCTCCTTCGCGAGACTCCAAGGAGTTTTTTCTAGTGGTCTCCTTCTCTTCGGCATCGTTCAATCTCACTGTGCATTCTGTTGGAGTGGCTCTTCAATGCTGTATTGGTAGGCTGGTGAGAGACAACCTCGGTCTAGCTGCTGTCAATGACACTGAGAACTCTTCACGCCCGATTCTTACTTGTGCTCGCCTTGCTCGTGCTCCTGCTCCGATCTCTACTGCTGAAGTTCGCCGCAGCAACCGTTCTACCAGGTATAATGGTTTCAGAGTGCCTCCGGTGTCTGATGCTCGTCCTGCCACTTCTAGGGCTAAACCAAGAATGATCCCCTCCATTGGCACATCTGTTGGGTTTCGTAGTAATTTCAAAAAAATTCCTACGCACACGCAAGATCATGTGATGCATAGCAACGAGGGGAGAGTGTGATCTACATACCTAGTAGATCGACAATGGAAGCGTTTGGTTGATATAGTCATACGTCTTCACGATCCGACCGATCAAGCACCGAAACTACGGCACCTCCGAGTTCGAGCACACGTTCGGCTCGATGACGATCCCCGGACTCCGATCCAGCAAAGTGTCGGGGAAGAGTTCCGTCAGCACGACGGCGTGGTGACGATCTTGATGTACCACAGCAGCAGGGCTTCGCCTAAACTCCGCTATAGTATTATCGAGGACTATGGTGGCTGGGGGCACCGCACACGGCTAAGGAATAGATCACGTGGATCAACTTGTGTGTTTCTGGGGTGCCTCTGCCTCAGTATATAAAGGAGCCAAGGGGGAGGGGGCCGCCGGCCAGGAGGAGGGTGCAGGAGGAGTCCTACTCCTCCCGGGAGTAGGACTCCCCCCCAATCCTAGTTGGACTAGGATTCCCCGAGGGGGAAAGAGGGAGAGGGGGGCCGGCCACCTCTCCTAGTCCTAATAGGACTAGGGGAAGGGGGAGGCGCGCGGCCACCTTGGGCTGCCCCTTTCTCCTTTCCACTAAAGCCCATTAAGGCCCATATGGCTCCCGGGGGGTTCCGGTAACCTCCCGGTACTCTGGTAAAATCCCGATTTCACCCGGAACACTTTCGATGTCCAAATATAGGCTTCCAATATATCAATCTTTATGTCTCGACCATTTCGAGACTCCTCGTCATGTCCGTGATCACATCCGGGACTCCGAACAACCTTCGGTACATCAAAATGCATAAACTCATAATATAACTGTCATCGTAACCTTAAGCGTGCGGACCCTACGGGTTCGAGAACAATGTAGACATGACCGAGACACGTCTTCGGTCAATAACCAATAGCGGGACCTGGATGCCCATATTGGCTCCTACATATTCTACGAAGATCTTTATCGGTCAGACCGCACAACAACATACGTTGTTCCCTTTGTCATCGGTATGTTACTTGCCCGAGATTCGATCGTCGGTATTCCAATACCTAGTTCAGTCTCGTTACCGGTAAGTCTCTTTACTCATTCTGTAATACATCATCCCGCAACTAACTCATTTAGTTGCAATGCTTGCAAGGATTAAGTGATGTGTATTACCGAGAGGGCCCAGAGATACCTCTCCGACAATCGGAGTGACAAAACCTAATCTCGAAATACGCCAACCCAACATGTACCTTTGGAGACACCTGTAGTACTCCTTTATAATCACCCAGTTACGTTGTGACGTTTGGTAGTACCCAAAGTGTTCCTCCGGTAAACGGGAGTTGCATAATCTCATAGTTATAGGAACATGTATAAGTCATGAAGAAAGCAATAGCAACATACTAAACAATCGGGTGCTAAGCTAATGGAATGGGTCATGTCAATCAGATCATTCTCTTAATGATGTGATCCCGTTAATCAAATAACAACTCATTGTTCATGGTTAGGAAACATAACCATCTTTGATTAACGAGCTAGTCAAGTAGAGGCATACTAGTGACACTTTGTTTGTCTATGTATTCACACATGTATTATGTTTCCGGTTAATACAATTCTAGCATGAATAATAAACATTTATCATGATTATAAGGAAATAAATAATAACTTTATTATTGCCTCTAGGGCATATTTCCTTCAGTCTCCCACTTGCACTAGAGTCAATAATCTAGATTACACCGTAATGATTCTAACACCCATGGAGCCTTGGTGCTGATCATGTTTTGCTCGTGGAAGAGGCTTAGTCAATGGGTCTGCAACATTCAGATCCGTATGTATCTTGCAAATCTCTATGTCTCCCACCTGGACTAGATCTCGGATGGAATTGAAGCGTCTCTTGATGTGCTTGGTTCTCTTGTGAAATCTGGATTCCTTTGCCAAGGCAATTGCACCAGTATTGTCACAAAAGATTTTCATTGGACCCGATGCACTAGGTATGACACCTAGATCGGATATGAACTCCTTCATCCAGACTCCTTCATTTGCTGCTTCCGAAGCAGCTATGTACTCCGCTTCACATGTAGATCCCACTACGACGCTTTGTTTAGAACTGCACCAACTGACAGCTCCACCGTTTAATGTAAACATGTATCCGGTTTGCGATTTAGAATCGTCCGGATCAGTGTCAAAGCTTGCATGAACGTAACCTTTTACGACGAGCTCTTTGTCACCTCCATATACGAGAAGCATATCCTTAGTCCTTTTCAGGTATTTCAGGATGTTCTTGACCGCTGTCCAGTGATCCACTCCTGGATTACTTTGGTACCTCCCTGCTAGACTTATAGCAAGGCACACATCAGGTCTGGTACACAGCATTGCATACATGATAGATCCTATCGCTGATGCATAGGGAACATCTTTCATATTCTCTCTATCTTCTGCAGTGGTCGGGCATTGAGTCTTACTCAATTTCACACCTTGTAACACAGGCAAGAATCCTTTCTTTGCTTGATTCATTTTGAACTTCTTCAAAATTTTGTCAAGGTATGTTGTTTGTGAAAGTCCAATTAAGCGTCTTGATCTATCTCTATAGATCTTAATGCCTGATATGTAAGCAGCTTCACCGAGGTCTTTCATTGAAAAACCTTATTCAAGTATCCTTTTATGCTATCCAGAAATTCTATATCATTTCCAATTAACAATATGTCATCCACATATAATATCAGAAATTCTACAGAGCTCCCACTCACTTTCTTGTAAATACAGGCTTCTCCAAAAGTCTGTATAAAACCAAATGCTTTGATCACACTATCAAAATGTTTATTCCAACTCCGAGAGGCTTGCACCAGTCCATAAATGGATCATTGGAGCTTGCACACTTTGTTAGCTCCCTTTGGATCGACAAAACCTTCTGGTTGCATCATATACAACTCTTCTTCTAGAAATCCATTCAGGAATGCAGTTTTGACATCCATCTGCCAAATTTCATAATCATAAAATGCGGCAATTGCTAACATGATTCGGACAGACTTAAGCATCGCTACGGGTGAGAAGGTCTCATCGTAGTCAATCCCTTGAACTTGCCGAAAACCTTTCGCGACAAGTCGAGCTTTGTAGACAGTGATATTACCGTCAGCGTCAGTCTTCTTCTTGAAGATCCATTTATTCTCAATTGCTTGCCGATCATCGGGCAAGTCAACCAAAGTCCACACTTTGTTCTCATACATGGATCCCATCTCAGATTTCATGGCTTCAAGCCACTTTGCGGAATCTGGGCTCACCATCGCTTCTTCAAAGTTCGTAGGTTCATCATGATCTAGTAGCATGACTTCCAGAACGGGATTACCGTACCACTCTGGTGCGGATCTTGCTCTGGTTGATCTACGAGGTTCAGTAGTATCTTGTTCTGAAGTTTCATGATCATTATCATTAGCTTCCTCACTAACTGGTGTAGGTGTCATAGAAACAGTTTTCTGTGATGTACTACTTTCCAATAAGGGAGCAGGTACAGTTACCTCGTCAAGTTCTACTTTCCTCCCACTCACTTCTTTCGAGAGAAACTCCTTCTCCAGAAAGTTTCCGAATTTAGCAACAAAATTCTTGCCTTCGGATCTGTGATAGAAGGTGTATCCAATAGTTTCCTTTGGATATCCTATGAAGACACATTTCTCCGATTTGGGTTCGAGCTTATCAGGTTGAAGCTTTTTCACATAAGCATCGCAGCCCCAAACTTTCAGAAATGACAACTTTGGTTTCTTGCCAAACCACAGTTCATAAGGCATCGTCTCAACGGATTTTGATGGTGCCCTATTTAACGTGAATGCGGCCGTCTCTAGAGCGTATCCCCAAAACGATAGCGGTAAATCAGTAAGAGACATCATAGATCGCACCATATCCAGTAAAGTACGATTACGACGTTCGGACACACCATTACGCTAGGTGTTCCGGGTGGCGTGAGTTGCGAAACTATTCCACAATTTTTCAAATGTACACCAAACTCGTAACTCAAATATTCTCCTCCACGATCAGATCGTAGAAACTTTATTTTCTTGTTACGATGATTTTCAACTTCACTCTGAAATTCTTTGAACTTTTCAAATGTTTCAGACTTATGTTTCATTAAGTAAATATACCCATATCTGCTTAAATCATCTGTGAAGGTGAGAAAATAACGATATCCGCCACGAGCCTCAATATTCATCGGACCACATACATCTGTATGTATGATTTCCAACAAATCGGTTGCTCTCTCCATAGTACCGGAGAACGGCGTTTTGGTCATCTTGCCCATGAGGCACGGTTCGCAAGTACCAAGTGATTCATAATCAAGTGGTTCCAAAAGTCCATCAGAATGGAGTTTCTTCATGCGCTTTACACCGATATGACCTAAACGGCAGTGCCACAAATAAGTTGCACTATCATTATCAACTTTGCATCTTTTGGCTTCAACATTATGAATATGTGTGTTACTACTATCGAGATTCAACAAGAATAGACCACTCTTCAAGGGTGCATGACCATAAAAGATATTACTCATATAAATAGAACAACCATTATTCTCTGATTTAAATGAATAACCGTCTCGCATCAAACAAGATCCAGATATAATGTTCATGCTTAACACTGGCACCAAATAACAATTATTTAGGTCTAATACTAATCCCGAAGGTAGATGTAGAGGTAGCGTGCCGACTGCAATCACATCAACTTTGGAACCGTTTCCCACGCGCATCGTCACCTCGTCCTTAACCAATCTTCGCTTGATCCGTAGTCCCTGTTTCGAGTTGCAAATATTAGCAACAGAACCAGTATCAAATACCCAGGTGCTACTGCGAGCATTAGTAAGGTACACATCAATAACATGTATATCACATATACCTTTGTTCACCTTGCCATCCTTCTTATCCGCCAAATACTTGGGGCAGTTCCGCTTCCAGTGACCAGTCTGCTTGCAATAGAAGCACTCAGTTTCAGGCTTAGGTCCAGGTTTGGGTTTCTTCTCTTGAGTAGCAACTTGTTTGCCGTTCTTTTTGAAGTTCCCCTTCTTCTTCCCTTTGCCCTTTTTCTTGAAACTAGTGGTCTTGTTGACCATCAACACTTGATGCTCCTTCTTGATTTCTACCTCCGCAGCTTTCAGCATCGCGAAGAGCTCAGGAATAGTCTTGTTCATCCCTTGCATATTATAGTTCATCACGAAGCTCTTGTAGCTTGGTGGCAGTGATTGAAGAATTCTGTCAATGACGCAATCATCTGGAAGATTAACTCCCAATTGAAACAAGTGATTATTATACCCAGACATTTTGAGTATATGCTCACTAACAAAACTGTTCTCTTCCATCTTGCAGCTATAGAATTTATTGGAGACTTCATATCTCTCAATCCGGGCATTTGCTTGAAATATTAACTTCAACTCCTGGAACATCTCATATGCTCCATGACGTTCAAAACGTCGTTGAAGTCCCGATTCTAAGCCGTAAAGCATGGCACACTGAACTATCGAGTAGTCATCAGCTTTGCTCTGCCAGATGTTCATAACATCTAGCGTTGCTCCTGCAGCAGGCCTGGCACCCAGCGGTGCTTCCAGGACGTAATTCTTCTGTGCAGCAATGAGGATAATCCTCAAGTTACGGACCCAGTCCGTGTAATTGCTACCATCATCTTTCAACTTTGCTTTCTCAAGGAACGCATTAAAATTCAACGGAACAACAGCACGAGCCATCTATCTACAATCAAACATAAACAAGCAAGATGCTAATCAGGTACTAAGTTTCATGATAAATTTAAGTTCAGTTAATCAAATTAATTAAAGAACTCCCACTTAGATAGGCATCCCTCTAATCCTCTAAGTGATTACGTGATCCAAATCAACTAAACCATAACCGATCATCACGTGAGATGGAGTAGTTTTCAATGGTGAACATCGTTATGTTGATCATATCTACTATATGATTCACGCTCGACCTTTCGGTCTCCGTGTTCCGAGGCCATATCTGTATATGCTTGGCTCGTCAAGTATAACCTGAGTATTCCGCATGTGCAACTGTTTTGCACCCGTTGTATTTGAACGTAGAACCTATCACACCCGATCATCACGTGGTGTCTCAGCACGAAGAACTTTCTCAATGGTGCATACTCAGGGAGAACACTTCTTGATAATTTAGTGAGAGATCATCTTATAATGCTACCGTCAATCAAAGCAAGATAAGATGCATAAAAGGATAAACATCACATGCAATCAATATAAGTGATATGATATGGTCATCATCATCTCGTGCTTGTGATCTCCATCTCCGAAGCACCGTCGTGGTCACCATCGTCACCGGCGTGACACCTTGATCTCCATCGTAGCATCGTTGTCGTCTCGCCAAGCTTGTGCTTCCACGACTATCACTACCGCTTAGCAATAAAGTAAAGGATTACATCGCGATTTCATTGCATACAATAAAATGACAACCATAAGGCTCCTGCCAGTTGCCGATAACTCGGTTACAAAACATGATCATCTCATACAATAAAATTCAGCATCATGTCTTGACCATATCACATCACAACATGCCCTGCAAAAACAAGTTAGACGTATTCTACTTTGTTCTTGCAAGTTTTACGTGGCTGCTACGGGCTTAAGCAAGAACCAATCTCACCTACGCATAAAAACCACAACGATAGTTTGTCAAATAGACTCCGTTTTAACCTTCGCAAGGACCGGGCGTAGCCATACTTGGTTCAACTAAAGTTGGAGAGACAGTCGCCCGCAAGCCACCTATGTGCAAAGCACGTCGGGGGAACCTGTCTCGCGTAAGCGTAAGCGTAATGTTGGTCCGGGTCGTCTCATCCAACAATGCCGCTGAACCAAAGTATGACATGCTGGTAGGCAGTATGACTTATATCGCCCACAACTCACTTGTGTTCTACTCGTGCATATAACATCAACATAAATAACCTAGGCTCGGATGCCACTGTTGGGTTTCGTAGTAATTTCAAAAAATTTCCTACGCACACGCAAGATCATGTGATGCATAGCAACGAGGGGAGAGTGTGATCTACATACCTAGTAGATCGACAACGGAAGCATTTGGTTGATGTAGTCGTACGTCTTCACGATCCGACCGATCAAGCACCGAAACTACGGCACCTCCGAGTTCGAGCACACGTTCGGCTCGATGACGATCCCTGGACTCTGATCCAGCAAAGTGTCGGGGAAGAGTTCCGTCAGCACGACGGCGTGGTGACGATCTTGATGTACCACAGCAGCAGGGCTTCGCCTAAACTCCGCTACAGTATTATCGAGGACTATGGTGGCTGGGGGCACCGCACACGGCTAAGGAATAGATCACGTGGATCAACTTGTGTGTTTCTGGGGTGCCTCTGCCTCAGTATATAAAGGAGCCAAGGGGGAGGGGGCCGCCGGCCAGGAGGAGGGCGCAGGAGGAGTCCTACTCCTCCCGGGAGTAGGACCCCCCCCCCCCCAATCCTAGTTGGACTAGGATTCCCCGAGGGGGAAAGAGGGAGAGGGGCGCCGGCCACCTCTCCTAGTCCTAATAGGACTAGGGGAAGGGGGGAGGCGCACGGCCACCTTGGGCTGCCCCTTTCTCCTTTCCACTAAAGCCCATTAAGGCCCATATGGCTCCCGGGGGGTTCCGGTAACCTCCCGGTACTCCGGTAAAATCCCGATTTCACCCGGAACACTTCCGATGTCCAAATATAGGCTTCCAATATATCAATCTTTATGTCTCGACCATTTCGAGACTCCTCGTCATGTCCGTGATCACATCCGGGACTCCGAACAACCTTCGGTACATCAAAATGCATAAACTCATAATATAACTGTCATCGTAACCTTAAGCGTGCGGACCCTACAGGTTCGAGAACAATGTAGACATGACCGAGACACGTCTCCGGTCAATAACCAATAGCGGGACCTGGATGCCCATATTGGCTCCTACATATTCTACGAAGATCTTTATCGGTCAGACCACATAACAACATACGTTGTTCCCTTTGTCATCGGTATGTTACTTGCCCGAGATTCGATCGTCGGTATTCCAATACCTAGTTCAGTCTCGTTACCGGTAAGTCTCTTTACTCATTCTGTAATACATCATCCCGCAACTAACTCATTTAGTTGCAATGCTTGCAAGGATTAAGTGATGTGTATTACCGAGAGGGCCCAGAGATACCTCTCCGACAATCGGAGT
The DNA here is from genome assembly GCF_003073215.2 of Triticum urartu. Classification (NCBI taxonomy): domain Eukaryota; kingdom Viridiplantae; phylum Streptophyta; class Magnoliopsida; order Poales; family Poaceae; genus Triticum; species Triticum urartu. Next base: position 536,735,161 of record NC_053022.1, read on the forward strand.
GACAAAACCTAATCTCGAAATACGCCAACCCAACATGTACCTTTGGAGGAGACACCTATAGTACTCCTTTATAATCACCCAGTTACGTTGTGACGTTTGGTAGTACCCAAAGTGTTCCTCCGATAAACGGGAGTTGCATAATCTCATAGTTATAGGAACATATATAAGTCATGAAGAAAGCAATAGCAATATACTAAACGATCGGGTGCTAAGCTAATGGAATGGGTCATGTCAATCAGATCATTCTCTTAATGATGTGATCCCGTTAATCAAATAACAACTCATTGTTCATGGTTAGGAAACATAACCATCTTTGATTAACGAGCTAGTCAAGTAGAGGCATACTAGTGACACTTTGTTTGTCTATGTATTCACACATGTATTATGTTTCCGGTTAATACAATTCTAGCATGAATAATAAACATTTATCATGATTATAAGGAAATAAATAATAACTTTATTATTGCCTCTAGGGCATATTTCCTTCAACATCTTCATCTGCTAACGCAACTGGGCATCAGTTTGAGGTGATTCCTCCAACTCCTATCAGCATTATACAAGACATTGCTGTTAACAGATGTGTTGTTCCCGCTGAAGAGGTCACTGATGCACTCCTGCTTGCTGAAGATGCTGCTGCACCATCCATGGACGCAGGCACTCCTCCACCTGTAGATCTTGTGGGTGCTCCAGCTTCGCCCGCTGCTTAATTCTTCTGCTCTTAATAGCTCTTTTGCGTAGTTGCAGTGTTCTCTGTTGGAACATTCGGGGGCTTAATTCTGCGGACAAACAACTTGCCCTTACTAATGTTATTCGCTCTAGTGGTTGCTCCATTGTCTGTCTGTAGGAGACGAAAAAGACTTCCTTTGATTTGCATTTCATTAAGTCTTGCTGTCCTAGACAATTCGATAAGTTTGCTTTTGTTCCCTCGAATGGTGCGTCTGGAGGCTTAATTGCCATTTGGAAAAGTTCTGTTTTCTCTAGTTCTGTGGTGTCTTCTGATCCATACGCTCTGGTTATTGATTTCATTAGCACGCAATCTTCCCACAAATGGACGTTAGCCAATATTTATGGTCCTTGCTCCGGCGATGCACGTACTGATTTCACTAATTGGTTATATGCTCTTCACATCCCAAGCGATCAAGATTGGCTCTTACTCGGGGATTTTAACTATATTCGTGCCCCTGATAATCGAAACAAACCTGGGGGTTGCCCTAGTGATATGATCACCTTCAACGATATTATCCGCTCTCAAAATCTCATTGAGCTCCCCTTTAAAGGACGTTCGTTCACGTGGAGCAACATGCAATAGGAACCCCTTTTGGAACAGCTCGACTGGTTTTTTTACCTCACTTCACTGGACTAATATTTACCCTAATATTTTTGTCAAACCCTTGGGTGAGCCTATTTCAGATCATGTTCCATGCTCGGTATCCATCCAAACCTCTATCCCTCGATGCAAGATGTTCCGTTTTGAATCATACTGGATTTTACAGCCCGGTTTTTTGATCTTGTTCAAGAGATGTGGAATAGACCTGTCAGATCCAACAATGTTGCCACCGTCCTCTGCCATAAATTCAAAATGCTCAGACGTGCCCTCAAAATTTGGAGTAAGAACATCTCTTGTCTCTCTGTGGCAATTGCTAACTGTAATAAAACCCTAGCAGACTTGGATGAACTTGAAAACAATAGATTCCTCACCACACCAGAGGCAAACTTCAGAAAGATCCTGAAAAAGCATGTCCTACGGTTACTTAACTATTAGAAACAGTATTGGAAAAAGCGATGCACCATCCGCTGGATCAAGTTCGGGGATGAAAATACCAAATTTTCTTTCAAGCAGTGGCCACGGAGCGTTATAGAAAAAACAATATTGCCAATTTCCGCACTGAAGATGGCACGATCGTGGAAGATCATCCAAGCAAGGAAGCCATGCTGTTCCAAACTTATAAAGATCGCCTAGGTACTTCTACCCCGTCTGAAATGAAGTTCAATCTCCATGAAATAATCCACCACAATGACAACCTTGATCACATGACCGCACCCTTTACTCACGCTGAGATTGACGCCATTGTCAAAGAAATGCCGGCCGATCGCGCACCGGGTCCGGATGGTTTTAGTGGGGCCTTCTTAAAAGCCTGTTGGCCTATCATTAAAAATGAATTATATGCCCTCTGTGACCATTTTCATACTGGAGACCTAGATCTCACAAGTATAAATGATGGCCTCATTACCCTCATCCCCAAGACAAACTCTCCGAAGACAGTCAATGATTATAGGCCGATCACATTGCTAAATTGCTGCCTCAAACGTATCACCAAACTCCTTGCTAATCGCCTTCAACGTGTCATTTCAAGCTTATTCACAGGAATCAATATGGCTTCATCAAGGGGCGCACGATCCAAGATTGCCTCGCGTGGGCATTCCAATACATCCACCAATGCCAAGCTTCAAAACGACCAATCATTATCTTGAAACTTGATTTCACGAAGGCCTTTGATACCATCGAACATGCTCCTATGCTCACTATCATGAAGCACATGGGGTTTAATGAAAAATGGATCTCCTGGATCAAGTCCATCTTCTCCACTGGCCGCTCTTCTGTTCTCCTTAATGGCGTACCCGGCGGACAATTTCACTGTCGTAGTGGTGTTCGGCAAGGCGACCCTCTATCGCCTCTTATATTTGTTCTTGCCGCTGATCTCCTACAAGCTGCTGTTAATGAGGCGTTCTGACAGGTCTGAATCCATTTACCATTTCCATGTGCTGGGCAGACAGATTATCCGGTTATCCAGTATGCCGATGACACCATCTTAGTCTTACCTGCCTGTCCTCAGCAGGCTGCCACTATCAAAGGGATCCTGACGGATTACGCGTCGTCCATCGGTTTGAAAATTAATTTCCATAAGTCTACTCTGGTACCGATCAACACATCTCCTGACGTGACTGCCGACTTGGCGCGTGTTCTTGGCTGTTCTGTGGGCCACATGCCTTTCACATACCTCGGCCTGCCTCTTGGCATGTCTAAACCAACAATTCTGGATCTTATGCCGCTGGTGTACTCTGCTGAAAGGCGTCTCACTTCGACGATAGCCATGATGTCTTATGGAGGCAAACTTTCCTGGCTCAATGCCACGGTCACTTCCCTCGTATATGGCATGTGTACATTGAAATTCCCTCCGAAATTGATTGAGATGCTCGACAGGATAAGAAGAAGATGTCTTTGGACTAAAAAGACTGAACAAGGAGACAAGTGCAGCTCTTTGGCTGTGTGGGAGATGGTTTGCAAGCCTAAAAAATAATGTGGTCTTGGGGTGATCAACATTAAACTCCAGAACGAGGCGCTCCTTTTGAAATTCTTACACAAGTTCTATAACAGGATGGACATCCCCTGGGTAAGCCTTCTTTGGGACGACTACTACACAGACAAGATCCCACACGCAGCTGAACCACTGGGCTCATTCTGGTGGCGTGACATACTCAAACTCATGCCCATTTATAGAGGAGTCTCACATGTCCAGATAGTCAATGGCTCCATGGCTCTCTTTTGGAAAGACCTATGGAATGATAATGTTCTTGAGATCACCCATCCCCGGGCCTTCTCCTTTGCCACCAAAGAAGACGTATCAGTTAAAGATTTCTTGGGCAGCACGACGCTAGATGAAAATTTCTACCTACCCTTATCTCCACAAGCGTTGGACGAAGTTCACGAGCTCCAGGAAATATCCATGCACTTGCAACCCTCCACCTCCCTGAATGACGTCTGGTCGTATGCATGGGGAAAATCTGAGTTCGAGGCATCAGACTACTATAAATTCTGCTTCAGAGAGGCTGATGCACATCCTACCTTCTCGCACTTGTGGAAATCGCATTGCATTATGCGTATCAAAGTCTTCGGGTGGCTTCTCATTCATGACCGGCTAAACACTAGGAATATGTTGAAAAGAAGGCATTTCAACATTGGTGATGATCACACGTGCCTGCTTTGTGGGCTGCAAGTTGAGGAGACAGTTGATCACATGATCTTCTCATGTTCGTTCAGCCAAGCCTGTTGGAGCAAACTGGGTGTTATTTGGCCCTCATATTCATGCAGACTACAACTCCTTCATGGGATGCACCAAACCTGGGATGGACCGTTATTCTTCTTTGATATTTTTTTTGACTACTGCTTGGAGCCTATGGAAAGAAAGGAACAATAAACACTTCAGAGGCACCATACCTAGTACTAACACTTGGCTCGATAGATTCATCTAAGATTTTAGCTTGTTGCAGCACAGAACCAAAGAGGCCCTTGGTGCCTCCATCACATCCTTTGTACACTCCTTAGCCTAGTTTTGTTCTACCCTCTTCTTGCTTGTTCACCCCACACTAGGGGTTGGAGGTTGGCAACCTCCCCATTTGTACATGATTTGTACCTATGTAACACCCCCCATTTATATATATGAAAAAACAGTAGGAGCCTCTCCTACTGTACAGTTCCTCAAAAAACTGCTTTGGGGATTGTTCTTCGGTATGTGACTCCTCCAATGGTCCAATTAGATTTTGTTCTAGTGCTTTATTTATTGCAAATTATTGGTGCTTAGGTGACCCTGTTCTTGAGCTTACATGTCAAATTTATGTGGTCAAAAGTAGTTTTAATGCATGATATGGCCTCTAGGGACTTGTAGGAGTAGTTGCTATCAATCTTGTTGAGTTTGATTCACTTTTATTTTGAGTCACTAAAAATTTCAGAAATTTTCAGAGGAAGAAAAATGTTTAGGAAAATGTACCAAGGTGGTTCCTCAAGGAAGCAAGGACCGAGGCTCGCGATACGTGAGCCGGACAATGAACCACCAAGGGAAGCTCAAGTGTGGCCTTGTGAATGGCCGTCAGAGGAGTTTATGGTCCAAGCAGGTAGCAAGGATTAATTTGACGCGTATATGCGTAATGCTGATCTTGAGGACTTCGTGTCAGATAAGTGTCGGCAGTACCACTACCTATTCCTTTGTGAGAAGGTTTAAATTTACATCCTCGCGCAATTCTGACACTGTTTTATTTAATCTTTATGATAAATCATATACCATGGACCTAGAAGATTTTAACACTGCTTGTAAACTCCCGCATAGGGGCAATGTTAGTGAACCTCGCAAATCTGAATATAAAGACTTTCTTGCTAGTATCACTGTGGGGGAATCTAGGGAAATCACACAAGCTACCATAGGGAGCATTCATTTCCCTTCCATACATTATTTTGCTCTCTTCATTGGTAGATGCACTAACGATAAAGATGAGGCTTGTCACATGTGCGTTCCAGATCTTAGCGTCCTAAGAGTGCGGTATTAGGTGATAAACAATATATTGGGGGCCATTATTGCACGAAGGTTTTATCTTAACGGTATAAGTGGAGATTTGTTTGGTGGAATTAATGCAACTCGTGTAGCTAATTATGTTGATGTGCCCATACATGCAAATGATATGGAATTGCCTCCTGCTTATCTAGATTATAATGTTATGGTTCGCCATTAGTTTGTTGAGAGGAATGAACAGTTCCTCCAGTACCGAGTAATCTTTGACAGACGGCGCACTGTCCATGTTGCCCTCCCTGCTCCTACTTTCTTTGACTTTCAGACAAAAAGGAGATATGTTATAACCAGGGAGGAAGCGAACAGATATGAGAGGAGGACGGAGGCAGCTCGCCTCCAAGCTGTAGCTCATCAGGCAGTAGCTGCTACATCTCAGTACGACCCCAGCTACAAATTTGGATATCCACCAAGCCAGAAGTGGCCATAGACCAACTTAGGCCAAAAGCCTAAGCTTGGGGGAGTACGTATTTCTCACCGACATTACATTCATGTTCACACACTCATTCTAGTTGTCGGTGCTCATAATTTTTCATTGTACTATCCATGCTAGTTTATTTTCTTTTCTAAGCCTTCTTCTTGTGTGTTTGAAAAACCTTAAGAAAAAACCAAAAAAATTAGTTGTAATTTTTAGCTAGTTTACTTTCCATGCTTCTAGTGGTAGTAATTAAAAGAAAACCCAAAAAGATTTCTCGTTCTTCTTTTACTTGTTGGGAGCTTTCTGTGTAAATAGTTTTATTTCATTTCTTTGGGGGTCGAGAGGAGAAGACCATGATGAAAATGTTGAGTGGCTCTCATATGCATTATTGTTGATTTAACCAAGAGCCCATATTACCTTGTCTTCTCCCTTGTATTAAATGCTTGCAGATTCCAGCTTAGTCCAATGCATGTGCACTATTATTATTATCCACACCGTTCGGTCGTGCAAGTGAAAGGCAATAATGACGATATATGATGGACCGATTGAGATGAGAGAAGCTGGTATGAACTCGACCTATCTTGTTATTGTAAATATGATTAGTTCATCGTTCCTGATTCAGCCTGTTATGAATGAAACATGTTTGCAATGACAAGTAGAGACTATAGTTGCTCATGCCATGCTTAATTAGCTAGGCGTTTATAATGGTTTACCTTGCGTGCCAACATGCTATTAAAATAGTTGTGATGTGGTGTGATAGGGTGGTATCCTCCTTTGAACGATTCGAGTGGCTTGACTTGGCACATGTTCACGCATGTAGTTGAAACAAAATCAACATAGCCTCCACGATATTTATGTTCATGGTGAATTATATCCTACTCATGCTTGCACTCAGTGTTGATTAATTTTAATGCATGTTCATGACTGTTGTCGCTCTCTAGTTGGTCACTTCCCAGTCTCTTTCTAGCCTTCACTTGTACTAAGCGGGAATACTGCTTGTGCATCCACTTCCATAAACCCCAAAGTTATTCCATATGAGTCCACCATACCTTCCTATAAGCGGTATCTACCTGTCGTTCCAAGTAAATTTGTATGTGCCAAACTCTAAATCTTCAAATGAAATTCTGTTTTGTATGCTCGAATAGCTCATGTATCAACTAGGGTTGTCTATATCTTCCATGCTAGGTGGGTTATTCTCAAGATGAGTGGACTCCACTCATCATTCACGAGAAAATGGCTGGTAACCGGGATGCCCAGTCCCATGCTCAAATCAAAATAATTACAAACAAAACTCCCCAGGGTTGTTGTTAGTTGGAGGCACCTGTTGTTTTTGACAAGCCATGGATTGATGTTTGTTGGTGGTGGGGGAGTATAAAGTTTACCATTCTGTTTGGGAACCGCCTATAATGTGTGTAGCATGGAAGATATCGAGATCTCTTGGCTGTTATGTTGACAATGAAAGTATGCCACTCAAAATATTATTTATCTCTATTTCAAAACTCGAGCTCTAGCACCTCTACAAATCTCCGCTTCCCTCTGAGAAGGGCTTATCTATTTACTTTTATGTTGAGTCATCATCCTCTTATTAAAAAGCACCAGTTGGAGAGCACCGCTGTCATGTGCATGCATTACTATTAATTTACATTGAGTATGAATGGATCTCTTTTACCATGAATTACAATGTCTAGTCAATCCTTGATCTTCAAAGGTGCTCTGCATTTATGTTTTGCGGTCTCAGAAAGGGCTAGCGAGATACCATCCTGTTATATCATATTATGATTGTTTTGAGAAAGTGTTGTCATCCAAGATTTATTATTATTGCTCGCTAGTTGATTATGCCATTGATATGAGTAAACATGAGACCTAAATGTTATTGTGAATATGGTTGGTTCATAATCTTTGCTGAAAAACTTGAATGCTGGCTTTACATATTTACAACAACAAGATCAAACAGAGTTTGTAATTTTTTTATTTATCACTTTCAGTTTGTCAACTGAATTGCTTGAGGACAAGAAAAGGTTTAATCTTGGGGGAGTTGATATGTCTCCAACATATCTACTTTTACAAACACTTTTGACCTTGTTTTGGACTCTAACTTGCATGATTTGAATGGAACTAACCCGGACTGACGCTGTTTTCAGCAGAATTGCCATGGTGTTATTTTTGTGCAGAAATAAAAGTTCTCGAAATGACCTGGAAATTTACGGAGACACATTTTGGAATCAATAAAAAATACTGGCGAAAGAATCAATACCAGGGGGCACACACCATATCCACGAGGGTGCAGGGCGCCCCCTGGGGAGCGCCCCCTGCCTCGTGGCCCCCCTGAGGGTCCACCGACGTCAACTCCAACTCTATATATTCATGTTCGAGGATAAAAAAAACAAAGAAAAGGATTCATCGCGTTTTATGATACGGAGCCACCATGTAGCGACCAGACCTCAAACGGTCCAATCTCTGTGCTCCGGTGTCATCCCTGGATCAGTAATGCTGACACCACACAGTACTTAAAGGATTTATAACAGAGTAGCAATCACACACTTATTACATCGAGTGTCTCAAAAGATAACTTATTACAATAAATATGGCTTAAGGCCATCTAATAACGATAACAGCGGAAGGCTTGGAAGATAAGTGAGTCCATCAACTCCAACGGCATCACTGAGTATAGAACCACGACCTAATGGCACCTTAATCGTCGTCTGAAAAGTCTGCAACATTAACGTTGCAGCCCGAAACGGGTCAGCACATGGAATATGCTGGCAATGTAACACATAGAGAGTAATGGAATAAAATAGGCTATTCTATATGCATATATGGCTGGTGGAAAGCTCTATGGTTACAGTTTTGCGTAAAGCCAATTTTTCCCTACTGCAAAGGAATAAATTTTATTTAACTATCATGGTAGTTGTTAAACATTGAGAATGGTTGACAGCATTCTCAATCCCAATTAAGCATCATCATTAAAACCCAACAATTAACTTTAGAGTAACATGATGAGATTCACATGATAATCCAGGTACTAGATACTCAAGATGTCCATAACCGGGGACACGACTAACCATGATTAGTTTATACACTCTGCAGAGGTTTGCGCACTTTTCCCCACAAGACTCGATCTCCTCCGTTGGTTTTCTCGCACTGCATGGTGTTTGAGAAACGGATGATCGAGACATAGTCTTTCAGAAGCGCTAGCACCTTACGAACGGGTAGACCGTACCAACCTACATCCCCTACATCTGCTAGTCTACCACTGTAAGAGTTCGCACAACTTAGTCAACTATGCTAGAGCCCATAGTAGCTTGTGGCTGCACACGGAAGTTTCTAGTATGAATAATCTCATGATCCCTTTGAGCCTCGGTGGCGGTCCAAAAGAAAACAGGCAATCGCTGGAATACCCAGGTGCCTCAATCCACCCAGATGTGTGTTTAGGTTGCCACCTTAAATAAACCATTAATTAACAAAGCTCACATTTGTCATGGATACACTCACCCGATCCACGTCTACTAGCATAGCATAGCAATAATAAGCAAACGTAGAGTAACTCCCAAAGGTTGGATAATAAACAGGTAATAGGTTCTACCTCAACTACTCCCCAAACCCACAATTTAATTAGATCCTAATCATGCAATGTGTGAGGATTGATCTAATGCAATAAAACTGGGTAGTAGGAGGTATGATCAAAGCGTTACTTGCCTTACTGATGATCCGGGAAACCTAGCAATTCGAAGTAGCAAGCGGCGCACTCCGGGTACTCTATCGCAAACAAACAAACATACAATAAGTACTCATGCACAGGTAAAACTCGGACAAGAGAACTAACCAGAAAATTCAACTTAAGAACTCCGGTTGGCAAAAAGAATCAAAACGAACGAAGCAACGAAAGACAAACGGCAAGAGAAACAAGCTTCGTTTACTATTCTGGGTCTAAGGCAATTTTTACAGTGGAAAAAACTTGTTTGAGTTGGTTAAACGGAAAGAGGGTTTCGAGACTAAACTCCAAGCACTTGAATCGCCTAATTCCGATAAACGAGCGAAAAGTTAAACTAGAACGAACATCGGATCAGAGATCGCGATCGAAAAAACCGCGGATTTAATCCAAGAAAAAGAAAAATGACGAACAGTTAATGAACGAACGTTCGTTAACAGAAACTAAACGAAAAACGCGTTCGTTAAAACGAATGGACGAACGGGCGCTTGCTAAATAAATAAACCGGAAAAAAACCAATCTATTTATTTTAAAAAAACGAAACTAGGGTTTTCAAAAAAAAACCAAATCGGTTTTTTTTCCAAAAACCGGCCGGCGACTACCTCGGCGGCGGAGGCTCTCCGGCGGGGCTCCGGCAGGGCGGCGGGGCGCGGCAAGCGGCGCGGCGGCAGCGGGCGGCGGCGACTCGGCGGCTTGCGACGGCGCGGGCAGTGGCAGGCGGCGCGGGGCGGCGACTCGGGGCTCCGGGAGGGGGGGGCGGGATGGCTATATAAAGGAGGGGGGTTGACTTGGGAGGGGGTCGGCGGCGCAGGGCGGCTCTGGCTCGGACTCCTCCTCGAGTCCGGCGGGGAAGGCGGCGGCGGCGGCTTGGGCCGGCCTGGCTCGGCTGGGCCCTTGGCCCAGTCGGGCGCGAGGGTTTTTTTAAACAATTTCGCTGCGCCTAAGAAAAAAATCTAGAAAAGAAATCTAAAATGCCAAAACAAATTTTCTCCGTCTAAATAAAATATTTAGAACAGGATGAACATTTTTTTGGCTCTAAATGCAATTTTTGAAAACGTGCAATTTTTCCTAAATTCGAATAAAATAGCAAATAAAACCAAAATAAATCTTATTTGATTTTTTTATTAAATCCTCAATATTTCTTTATTTTGGGAAAGTCATTTTATTCCCTCTCTCATATTTTTATAATAGAAATAATTGAAGATAAAATAAATAAAATCAAATGATCCTATCTTCAAAATTTGAGAAAAACTCAAATATGAAAATAACGAAATCCCCAACTCTCTCCGAGGGTCCTTGAGTTGCGTAGAATTTCTAGGATCAACCAGAAAAGCAATAAAATATGATATGCAATGATGATCTAATGTATAACATTCCAAATTGAAAATTTGTGATGTTACACACCACTAAGCCCTAATCTCTCTCGGGAGGGCTGATCTGGAGTCCGTTCGGGGCTCCGGAGAGGGGAATCCGTCGCCATCGTCATCATCAACCTTCCTTCATCACCAATTCCGTGATGCTCACCGTCGTGCGTGAGTAATTCCATTTTAGGCTTGCTCGACGGTGATGGGTTGGATGAGATTTATCATGTAATCGAGTTAGTTTTGTTAGGGTTTGATCCCTAGTATCCATTATGTTCTAAGATTGATGTTGCTATGACTTTGCTATGCTTAATGCTTGTCACTAGGGCCCGAGTGCCATGATTTCAGATCTAAACCTATTATGTGTCCATGAATATGTGTGAGTTCTTGATCCTATTTTGCAAGTCAATAGTCACCTACTATGTGTTATGATCCGGTAACCCCGAAGTGACAATAATCGGGACCACTCTCGGTGATGACCATAGTTTGAGGAGTTCATGTATTCACTAAGTGTTAATGCTTTGGTCTGGTACTCTATTAAAAGGAGGCCTTAATATCCCTTAGTTTCCAATAGGACCCCGCTGCCACGGGAGGGTAGGACAAAAGATGTCATGCAAGTTCTTTTCCATAAGCACGTATGACTATATTCAGAATACATGCCTACATTACATTGATGAACTGGAGCTAGTTCTGTGTCACCCTATGTTATAACTGTTGCATGAGGAATCACATCCGACATAATTATCCATCACTGATCCATTGCCTACAAGCTTTTCACATATTGATCTTTGTTTAGTTACTTTTCTGTTGCCAGTGTTACAATTTCTACAAAAACCAATACTGTTACTTTTGCCATAGTTACCGTTACTTCCATATTACTTTGCTACTAAATACTTTGTTGCAGATATTAAGTCTTTCAGGTGCGATTGAATTGACAACTCAACTATTAATACTTGAGAATATTCTTTGGCTCCCCTTGTGTCGAATCAATAAATTTGGGTTGAATACTCTACCCTCAAAAACTATTGCGATCCCCTATACTTATGGGTTATCAACGTGCTGTGCTGCCCCTACTGTCACTGAGAAAGGACACTGCAAGATTGAACCCAAAGCTAAGCACTTCTCCCATTACAAGAAAAACCAATCTAGTTGGCCAAACCAAACCGATAGTTCGAAGAGAATTACAAAGATATCAAATCATGGATAAAAGAATTCAGAGGAGATTTAAATAATACTCATAGATAAGCTGATCATAAATCCACAATTCATCGGATCTTGGCAAACACACCGCAAAAGAGTATTACATCGAATAGATCTCCAAGAACATCGAGGAGAACATGGTATTGAGAATCAAAGAGAGAGAAGAAGCCATCTAGCTACTAGCTATGGACCCGTAGGTCTGGGGTAAACAACTCACGCTTCATCGGAAGGGCAATAGAGTTGATGTAGAGACCCTCCGTGATCGAATCCCCCTTCGACAGGATGCGGAAAAGGCCCCTAGATGGGATCTCACGGGTACATAAGGTTGCGGCGGCGGATAAGTGTTTTTGTGGATGCCTTTGTTGGTCTGGGGATATATGGGAATATATAGGCACATAAATTAGGTCAAGGGGTGCACGAGGGGCCCACAAGGGTGGGGGGCATGCCCTACCCCCCTGGGCGCGCCCTCCGTCCTTGTGGCCACCTCGTGGCTCTTTTGACTTTATCTCCAAGTCTCCTGGTTGTCTTCTGGTCCAAGAAAAATCATCGCGAAGGTTTTATTCCGTTTGGTATTCCTGTTCTGCGAAACTCAAAAACAAGGAAAAAACATGAACTAGCACTGGGCTCTAGGTTAATAGATTAGTCCCAAAAATAATATAAAATAGCATATTAATGCATATAAAACATCCAAAATAGATAATATAATAGCATGGAATAATAAAAAATTATAGATACGTTGGATACGTATCAATAGACTTGGGATTTCTTTGCAACCCAATAAGCTATTTGACATTGCACATAGCAAACAACAAGGATCTAGTCATTTGGAGATTTGGACTACTGAGGGAAATGGTGAGGCAATTAAATGCATGCCAAATGACAAGTCACCAGGTCCTGATGATTTCAATGGTTTATTCATAAAGAAATGATGGCATGTTGTAAAGAGCAGTTGTATAAATTTTGCAACGACTTTCAGGATGAAACTTTGAACGTGTGACCTATTAGTACTGCATATATTTCTGTCATTCCTATAATGAATACTTCAGAGCCCCCTGCTTACTACATGTTATTCCATGGTAAGCATGACAATTAAAGTACTCACCAAACTATTGATAAATAGGGTTTAGAAATATATCACTCCTATAATCAGCAGAAATCAGTGTGGATTCATCAAGAATAGAAATATACAAGACTGCCTTTCATGTGCATATGAATACCTAAAGAATACTATAAATATAATAAAGATACTATTATCTTTAAGATACAATTTGAAAATGAATTTCATAAAGTGGAGCACGTTTTTATCATATGTATGTTACAACATCTAGGTTTTGGTCATAAGAGGATTAAATCAGCATTTCCTCTACCCCCGTCATCATCAATGTGATTGCTAGTAAGAAAATCACATGTAATAGAGGGGTTAGATAGGGAGACCCAATCTCTCCATTGCTATTTTGTTTTGGTTGTTGAGCTACTTTGGATTGTGATTAATGAGGCATGGCACAATGATGGAATAAAACTACCTATTGATGATATTTTGGTCTGGGATATCCTATTGTCCAATATGCCGATCCCATGCTATTGGACAGGCTCAAGGATATCTTGCATAGATTCTCTAAATCTACTGGTCTTATGGTTAATTACAATAGATCCCCTTTTGTTCTTATCAACTCTCTTAGGATAGGGCTACAAAACGAGCTCAACACCTGGGTTGCAAAATGAGAGTATGCCATTCACCTATTTAGGGTTTCCTATGGGCATCTACATGCGTAGAGTTGATGATCTATAACCATAGTTACCAAATTGGAGAAGAGGTACTCTAGCATTGCTTCTAGCTATGACGTGTTGGCAAATTAGTGCATTGGAAAACAGTTATATCTGCTCTGCCTATATATGCAATGTTCTCTATCAAAGTGACATTTACTATCACTAGCCATTTTGAAAAATATGGAGGATCTTTATTATGGTATGGCAAGAATATAAACAAACAAGGAAAATGGATGGTTAAATGGGATAATGTTTTATTACCCAAGGTTGCTAGTGGATTAGGTGTATTGGATCTAAGGTGGTAGAACAGAGCTTTGCTGATGAAAAAAGTTTTCAAACTTTCCAACCATCATAATACTCCCTATGTGTAAATCGTATGGAAAGATGTACTATAAAAATGGCTTTGTCCCAACGACCTCATCCAATGTGGGGTCATTCTGGTTGAAGGACTAGTTCAACCTTTTAAACAATTTCAAACAATTAATTGCATGCAAAACTCATAGTGGTGATGCGTCATTGTTATGGAATGATTATTGGCATGACGATACTCTTCAAGATAATTTCTCACAACTTCATTATTTTGCCAAGAATGAAGATATTATTTTTGTTTATGCAAAAAATTATAGAAGATGACAATATATGTGATATGTTCCACTTGCCTCCTCTACTATTGCTCTTTAGCAATGTGAGGCATTGGATGATATTCTCAATGTAGGTGCTTTGAATGGTAGTATTGATTTTGGAGCTTCTACAGTGTGGGTATAGATATTCCAACAAAAAGGTTATAATGAAATCAACTGGGAATCCTCCTAATTCCATGACACCTTTTAGATAGATTTGGAAATCATGTGGCCTTTCAATATAGAAATTCCATCATCCTCAATGGGGTTCCTGGTATGAAAATCACACGTAAGAGATGGGTCAGACAGGGAGACCCAGCCTCTCTATTGCTATGTGTTTTGGCTATTGAATTGCTTCAGATTATGATTAATGAGGCATGGCATGATGATGAAACAAAACTACCTATTGATGAATGTTTTGGTCTGGGTTATCCTATTGTCCATTATTCTGACCTACTTCAATCAGACAATATCAAAGACATCTTGCATAGATTCTTTGAATCTACCAGTCTTATGGTTAATTACAACAAATTCTCTCTTGCTCCTATCAACATCTCTGATGATACAGCTGTGGAAGTAGTTCAACACCTAGGTTGCAAAAAAGAGAGTATGGCATGCACCTATTTAGGATACTAACTGGTAGTGCTTTGATAAATTCAAGGAGCACACAAATAGACAATGTATAACAATAAACAAATTGTTTAGTTTGAAGACCATAGTATTTTAGAGAACACTAGCAAGCTAGCAGAGATTAACGTTCATGTATAAGATGAGCTATGAGATAGAAGATATAATTAAGGTGATGCATATCATCACATACATAGATCATTTTGCAAAAGCCCGCTCTTGGCAGAAATATCATGGGAAACTAAATTGGAAGCCAAATGTTCATTAGCTATATAGTTAATCAAGGATGAACATGCTAAATTTTGCGGGACTTAGTTGCCCTCTCAAAAATATCAGCTATGATAGAAGGACAGGATCTTTTGAGTTTAGCATACCCTTCACTTGCCACCACATCTTGTACTCTATCTGGAGAAGTGATAAACTCAAGGCAAGCATTTTTGAGTTGGTTGCAATGATAACAGTTGGCTAGATCTAAAGTAGTAGTGACGTTCTGAACATTAAGATTCTTGCAAAGGATGCTCTCACATATCACCTTCATCCTCTCCATGGCATACCTATCTGCGGCCATGACCAAGTGCTTGACCATTTCTTCACCATTATCTCCATAAAGATGTCCCATGGAAGGTAATGAATCTGTGTAGATGAAGTGAAGCAATGCACTGAAAATAGCAGGCTGTATACCTTCTATGTTCATGGTCCGCCTTGTCTGTCGCCCATCGGCCCAAAGAGAGCCGCTTTGAAGACCGGTGACCGCATTGCAAGCACAATCTTGTGTGCATGGAAACTCTCCCCTCTAACCTCGAATGTGATATCTGTTTCCTCCCCTGCCTTAAGTAATTCTCCAAGATTATTAGATAGGTTCGAGGGAGGCACTTGAATGTCAATGGAAGTCGTCGTTACTGCCACCTTAGATTCTGCCAGAACTGTGATAGAACATTCAATCATAAGGCTGTCATCCTGTAGGTACAAGGATGGTTGTAGGAAGTCTTTGCCTACATAGGGTGGCGGATGAGAGCGAAACACTATCGGCATCTTTTGGGAGAGCAGCACCAATGGCGGCAGCTTGTTGGCTTTGGTCGACCAACCTGATCTCGAAGGACGCCCTCACCTCGGAGTTGGTGCTCGCAAAATCTAGGGAAATGTACGCATAGTCCCCAATTTTCATCTCCATCTCCCCGTCGGGGTAGTACTCAATGCGCCAAAAGTATCCGCCGACATCGAAGGCGGCGGACGACAAGTACCTACCAACGCCGATGCCCCTTTGAAGGTTGTAGCTAGAAATCTTGAAAGTGTGCATTCCTCGGACCACGGAAGGGGTGCACAATGATGCCGACGCCCTCATTCTAGGCCTTTGGGGCTCCTCCGAGATTGGAGTTTGTGCAAAGAAATTCATGGGGGTGGTTTCTGGATGGGGAGAACTGTTCTCAGGCCATCAAAGTAGGGGAGGTAGGTCCTAATTGGCTAGGGAGGGGTTGATGGTGATGTTAGCACGCATGGGGAAGGAGGTACGATGGCACTACTCGTGAGGGAAAGGACGCGCGGCTATGGAGTATGCCTACTCTGGTCCAACCCTACCCCTATTTAGGGCTCTCGAGTACTAACGGTCGGTTCACAATCAAAACACGCTTTATCTGTGAATTAATGTTATGTGTTATCCCGAAATGCGCTTTAGTTGTCAATCAATGTCATCCCAAAATAAACTTTACACCCAATGTCCAGAAGGCCAAAATGCACTTTAGTCTCAACTGTCAGATTTGAGGTCACACATGCCTTAGCCATGAATCAATGTTATGTGTTATCTGAAAACACGCTTTAGACACGAATCAATGTTATCCAAAAATAACTTTACTCCCAATGGTCATATTCTCAGTCAAAACATGCTTTAGCCATGAATTAATGTTATGTGTTATCCAAAAACGCATTTTAGCTACAAATCAATGTTATCCCAAAATGCACTTTAGTCCCATCGGTCAAAACGCGCTTTAGTCCCAACGGTTATTTTTGTTGCCTAAACGTGCTTTACCATTGTCTCGAAAGTGGTGGTTATGTGTCAAACAAAGCAAGACTGGTGGTTTACTGGTAATCTAACCTTGTGATTGTTTCTTGTAATTCACTCGCGTGGATTTGGAGTTAGTGGTCGTTTGCGAGCAATGTTAAATTTCCAAAGTTTCCCAATAGTCTATTTTAAGTGGGAAGTACGATAATGGAGTCACTTCTTATATGCAAAGATAGAAAAATTCACGTGGGTTGTTGGATCTCGAATGGATGGCCTGTTGGAAATATGCCCTAGAGGCAATAATAAATTGGTTATTATTATATTTCCTTGTTCATGATAATCGTTTATTATCCATGCTATAATTGTATTGATAGGAAACTCAGATACATGTGTGGATACATAGACAACACCATGTCCCTAGTGAGCCTCTAGTTGACTAGCTCGTTGATCAATAGATGGTTACGGTTTCCTGACCATGGACATTGGATGTCGTTGATAACGGGATCACATCATTAGGAGAATGATGTGATGGACAAGACCCAATCCTAAGCCTAGCACAAAGATCGTGTAGTTCGTATGCTAAAGCTTTTCTAATGTCAAGTTTCATTTCCTTAGACCATGAGATTGTGCAACTCCCGGATACCGTAGGAATGCTTTGGGTGTATCAAACGTCACAACGTAACTGGGTGACTATAAAGGTGCATTACAGGTATCTCCGAAAGTGTCTGTTGGGTTGGCACGAATCGAGACTGGGATTTGTCACTCCGTGTAAGCGGAGAGGTATCTCTGGGCCCACTCGGTAGGACATCATCATATGCGCAATGTGACCAAGGAGTTGATCACGGGATGATGTGTTACGGAACGAGTAAAGAGACTTGCCGGTAACGAGATTGAACAAGGTATAAGGATACCGACGATCGAATCTCGGGCAAGTAACATACCGATAGACAAAGGGAATTGTATACGGGATTGATTAAGTCCTTGACATCGTGGTTCATCCGATGAGATCATCGTGGAACATGTGGGAGCCATCATGGGTATCCAGATCCCGCTGTTGGTTATTGACCAGAGAACGTCTCGGTCATGTCTGCATGTCTCCCGAACCCGTAGGGTCTACACACTTAAGGTTCGGTGACGCTGGGGTTGTAGAGATATTAGTATGCGGTAACCCGAAAGTTGTTCGGAGTCCCGGATGAGATCCCGGACGTCACAAGGAGTTCCGGAATGGTCCGGAGGTAAAGAATTATATATAGGAATTGCTATTTCGGCCATCGGGACAAGTTTCGGGGTCATCGGTATTGTACCGGGACCACCGGAAGGGTCCCGGGGGTCCACCGGGTGGGGCCACCTGCCCCGGGGGGGCACATGGGCTGTAGGGGGTGTGCCTTGGCCTATATGGGCCAAGGGCACCAGCCCCAAGAGGCCCATGCGCCAAGAGATGGGAAAAAGGGGAGAGTCCTACAAGGGGAAGGCACCTCCGAGGTGCCTTGGGGAGGATGGACTCCTCCCCACCCTTGGCCGCACCCTTCCTTGGAGGAAGGGGCAAGGTCTGCGCCTCCCCCTCTCCCTTGGCCCTATATATAGTGGGGAAAAAGGAGGAGCAAACCAATCTAAGGCCTGGCGCCTCCCTCTCCCTCCCGTGACACATCTCCCTCCTCCCGCAGCGCTTAGCGAAGCCCTGTTGGAATCCCGCTACTTCCACCACGCCGTCGTGCTGCTGGATCTCCATCAACCTCTCCCTCCTCCTTGCTGGATCAAGGCATGGGAGACGTCTCCGTGCTGTACGTGTGTTGAACGCGGAGGTGCCGTCCGTTCGGCGCTAGGATCATCGGTGATTTGAATCACGACGAGTACGACTCCATCAACCCCGTTCACTTGAACGCTTCCGCTTAGCGATCTACAAGGGTATGTAGATGCACTCTCCCTCCCCTCGTTGCTAGTCTCTCCATAGATAGATCTTGGTGATACGTAGGAAAATTTTGAATTTCTGCTACGTTCCCCAACATGGCCTGTATTGTGCTTGAGAGTTTCTCTACTTGCCTATTTGAGAGTTACTCTTAGGATGTAACAATAGAGAAACTGTATGTGGGCCGATAGATCTTCAATGGATGGTCCAGATTGGCGAAGTGAGAGCTAGTAGGAGGCTAAAAACCCAAAAAATTGAAAGCCACCGGTTTAATATAGTAGTATTTTTTTGAATGGTCACTTGGGATCAAGTCCCCACCTGAATATTTTCATTCATAGTTGCCTATGGGGATTTGAAGCCTCTACAAGATAGGTTCCAACACTACAAAAAAGACGCATCTATGATGATACGGCTTTGTCACAGTAGATCGTGTTTCTGTCACCTATGTACATCCATGACATTTTTATGACAGAATCAAGATAGTCATACATGTGTTGTCGGGGGTGTGTTCCATGAGAATAATCCCTTTGCTGGGCCGACTCAGGGGATCCTCGTCAATAATGAGACATAGGAGTCAACATGCACATCCATCATCGAATGAAGATGCTCTGTCGGTGAGCCAAACTACGTGCGGGGCGGCTGGCTCTAGCTGGTCCCGCTGTTCACTGCACCACCTCATGCAGCGCCAGCGACCTTCTTGTGTGGCGAACGTGAACCGGAGAGTCGAGGCCTCCACCGCTACGAGGGATCATGCATCGGGAAGGGTCAAGGAGCTCCTAACTGACGCTCTCAGTGTCGGTTTAGCTTACTGGCGCTCGAAGGTGATGCTGCTGGGCCAGCCCAGCAAAATTTCAATCGGTCGCACGAGACACGAAGTTCGCTCGCGGATAGCATGCCCCCCCCCCCCCCCCCCCCCCCCCCCCCCCCCCCCCAAATAAAGTGGCCCTCCTTGAGGATCAAACTCGCACCATTACACCCACATACAAGTATGGCTAACCATGAGAGTCACTAGATGCTAGTGACCAATTGTAGGGCGAGCTATTTAAGAACAATTATAGCTGCACAATTTATTTCATCGTTCTACCATTAGCGCTTTGATTTTTTAATTATTTGAAAACATTTTGGAAAACATGATTTTTATTTAAACTGGATGTTTTTGAAAGTTCACATATTTCAAAAAAGTTTGCATATTCATAAAAAGAGCACAAATACAAAAAGTTCAGGTATTCACAAAAGTTCACGGATTCAAAAAGCTTGTCAAATTGAAGAAAGTACACTAATTTGGAAAAAAGGTCGTGACTTTGAAAAGGTTCATGGATTTCAAAAAGTTTGCATATTTTACAAAAATTCTTGAAATTTTAAAAAGTTAACAGATTTTAAATAAGTTCATGGATTTTTGAATTAAAGAAGTCACATATTCGGAAAAAGTTCTTCAATTTTGGGGAAAAAGTTCACAAATTCAAAAAAACACTGAATTTTGAAAAAAATCATGGATTTGAAAAAATTCATTGATTTTGAAAAAAAGTTCATGATATTTTAAAAATAGCAATAATTTTTAAAAAGTTCACTAGATTTTGAAAAAAATTCATTGTTTATGAAAAAAATGTTCATCAATTTTGAGAAAAAGCTCACGAATTTGAAAAAAGTTCATTGATTTTGGAAAAAAAGATCAAGCTTGAAAAAATGTTCACAAATTTGGAAAAAAAATCATTGATTTTTGAAAAAGTTCAACAATTTCGAAAAACAAGTTCACAAAATTTAAAAAAGTTATCCCTTTTGCAAAAGAGTTAATCGATTTTGACAGAAGTCCATCAAGTTTGGAAAAAGTTAGTGCATTTTTAAAGAGTAAAATAAAAGAAAAGCAATAAAGAATAAAGAAAAGATAAAATAAAAATAAAATGATGAATTGATCCCAAATAAAACTTTACAAATCCTTCTTCAGAAAAAAAAATCCGACTGAACTGAGCTGCCGTAACACCTTGGATTTTCAGTCCTGACAAATTATTTTCTCGATTTGGCTTTATATTAGTACGCATAAAACAATATACTAAAAAATAGTACATACCACCTAAAAAGTAGGATATATATTATCCAAATATTCTTATATATACTATATAGTACACGTACATACTCACGGTTTTGACTAATAGTACACATGCAACATACAAAACTCACATGTACTGTGTGTGTTTATTTATATATATAATGGTTGTTGTTGCTTCTTCCTTATAAAAAACAAAGTTCTTAGCGGAAGTACCTTTCTACACCCAGGAGCAAATGCTCCCGGTATGAATAGTAAAATCAAAAAAATAGAAAAAATGTTCAAAAAATTTTGGAATTATTTTGCGACATACTTTCATAAATGTTTGTCGTGCACGCAAAATTTCATCATGAAATCACATTGGTGGACGGCGTGTAAGAAAACAAAATCAGAGCTCCAAAATGCTTTTGTAAGTAACATTTTCGGAGCATCGATTTTGTTTCTTTTACCACTCCTTCGACCAATATGATTTTGCGATGAAATTTTGCAGGCACAACAAACATTTGTGAAAGTATGGCACAAAAAAAATTCAGAATTTTTTGAATTGTTTTTTAGTTTATTTGATTTTACTGTTCACACCAGGAGCATTTGCTCCTGGATGTAGAAACTCCACATCCAGTTCTTAGTTGCTCCGTTAGTTTAAGTATTTTGGTCACTTATACACACTTTTTTAACAAAGTAGATCTTCCATATAAACAAGGGTAAATGATTGCTTCTCGGTCGCTTTTCCCATGCTGGCGCATTGGACAGGTTCAATCGCAAAAAACGCGACACATGCACACGAGACCCACTCACCATAAGTGCTACCTTATCTCTTCCCCAATGCACCACATCCACTCTCCTTTTCCTGTGAACAATCTTTCTTCTCCCTCTCAGTCTCTCGCTCGCAGCGGTTGTCAGCGCCATTGGTGGTGACGAGGAATGATTCCAGGAAGTCGCTAACGGCAAAATCTGGCAGCGAACGCTCGCTCGTTTTGCCTCGTCCACCGGGTGACACGTCTCTGCCCCAACCAGTGCCTCCAACGAAGATGGGAGAGCTGCAGCAGCGACAACTGTAGTCACGCGTTGTTTCGACAGGCCATCGGAGTTGTTGGAGACATCGCTGGCACTAGGTCGTCGTTGCCGGAGTCGGCGCATTAAGAGGGTGTTTGGTTGCCATCCTGAGACAAAAATGCCTGCCTGTAGTGTGCCTGAAATCTGCCTAGACCCCGTTTGGTTGGTGGCCTGATGAATCTGCTGGTAGCCTGGCCTGGAACACATACGAGGATGATTAGCCTGGCCAGCTGTCCAGGCACATGGTTAGCCTGAACCAGGCCACCCAGATTGGACCCCTGGAGACGCAAATGCACTTGTCTGGCATCGAAAGTCGAGCAAACAGTGCTGATTAAAGAGATCAGAAGCTGGCCCACTTGTCTACTAGTAGTACAGGCTCTCGCAACAAACCAAACAGCACCTACTGCAGGCAGCTTGGCCAGGCAAAATTTCTTCAATCTTCAGGCACACATCAGGCATCAAATTTTCTCAGGCACATCTCCCAGGGCAGCAACCAAACACCCCCTGAACATTTGCAGTCGAGGACGACGCGTGCTGGAACTAGCGTCGGTAAGGCCAACTCCACCGTGCGACCCCAAACAGACGTTCGGTTTGGTCGGATTTGTCCCTTTAGGTAGGATGATGGAGTCGTGTCTGGGTCTGTCCTGGGATGCGGTGTCCGTGCGCCCAGCGCGCGGCCGCATCCTTTGGCCCCATCTTGTCCGCCTCCATATTAAAAAGAGAACAACGTTTCAAATACCAGCGGCCCTAGTCACGCCGGCAACAGAGTCAGCAGCCTACACGTCCACGCCGGCAACAGAGCCAGCCTCCAAAATGAATAGTTTTGTTCGCCGACAACACAGCCAGCCTCCAAAATGAATGTGTTTCTCGCCGGCACACAACCAGCGGCCCGCGCGGGCGGGCGGCACCCATGCCAGCCTCCAAAAAGAACAGCCGCAGCCGATCGGACGACCTAGTTCAGGCCGCCGGCATCGAACATCTCCTTCTGCCTGGCCTCGAACCAGCTCCTTGTCTTCTCGCTCATCTTGGTCAAGTCCACGCTCATGATCGCAAGGGCCACCTCCTTTGCTTTGGTTGCGGCATTGGTGGCCTCGATGTCGAGCAGCCGCTGCCTGGCCGAGACATTGGCGGCCTCGATGTCGAGCTGCCTTTGCCGGGACGCCTCCTTCATGTCGATTTTCCTCCTCTTGGCAGCCTCCTTCATCTCAAGCTTCTTCCTTTGAAACTCTAGGTATTTGCTTCATTTGCTCGTCCTTGCTTTGCCGCTTTTTCTCGTCCCTCACATCCTTTTGAGACATCATGTCATGCAAAGTCTCATGCAAGGCCATGGATGAGGCATCACGTATGTCGTTCACCTTGGAGTTGGTCTTGCCCCTCGGCCTCTTCAATGCCTCGCCATCTCCACCTCCGGCGAACTTGGCCGTCTTCTTACTTCTCTTCCTTTGAAGTTCACGGTATTGATCCTTGAACTTGGGGCAATTGTTGATGATCATTCAACAGTGCACAAGAGTGAATGGATTGTCATTGTGCCGTGCCTTGAAGGCTTCCAAAGATTGAAATGCCTACGCCACATGATCAACAACAATTGAACATGCAAACATATACAAGGCCGAAGTCTCATGGACGTAGCAAGAAAAAGACTAGGATAAGGATAGCATCGCGCTCGGCGGCGAACTTGGCCGCGACGGCATTGACCTTGATGACCGCCCTTCGGTTCCTCCTCTTCGCCGATTCCACGTCCAACTTGGCGATCTCCTCCGGCGTGCACTCCGACTGCGGCTTCCTTGGCGCCTTGGCCGCCTTCTTCTTCACCTTTCTGGGCGGGTCGACGGCCAGGCCGTTGGAATCCGGCTGAGCGTCGGCCATGGACGGGGAGGGAGGGGGCGGCGGGAGGGATGTGGGAGGGTTTGGGGGAAATGGCGCCAAATGGGCGCGGGGTTTTTTTGCTTTGTGGCACTGACAGACGAGCCAGTGGAGGACAAGCGCGCGCGTCCCGCCCGTCCGCGCGTTGTCCGTTTCATCCCAAAATCAGCGCAAACTTGGGCCGGGGATGGGTCGAAAGCGGATAGAAAACAGACAAAAATCCGTTTGCTCCCGCGTGCTGGGCTGTCTGGTTTGTCCCTTTTACCCCAAACGGACGGGGCCGGACAGAATGGGGTCGCGCGGTGGAGTTGGCCTAATGTTGGAACCGGCCATCGATGGAGCTGGAATCGGTCGCCAACAATGCTAGAACCAACAAAAAAAGAATGTTGGGACCGACGGTGATGGGAGTTGCAACCGGTCAGCAATGCTGAAAATGGCGGTGACAAGAGCTGCAACCGACGGCTGAAAAAGCTGCAACCGACGTTTTTGCTGAAGATGCATCCAGCCCTGCTGTTTATGGCGGACTGCAACGTCAGACATGCTGGAACCATGGTCCCGTGATGTTGGAAACCAGCGGGCTGTCGTGCTGGGACGAGCAAGGCATTTTGTTGCAAGCTTCCTACCCGCCACGCTGGAACCGGATATGCGCCCTGCTAGACCTTGGGATGTTGCGACCGTTGTCGCGAGATGCCGGAGCCGACCGACAGAGGAGCTGTAATCGGCCACATGGGGAGACTGCAACCAACAGCAGCCTTGCTATGGCATCTTTTTACGTAGCAAGAGCCGCAATCGTGCTCGATGGAGCTGCAACCGATGAATTGGGGAAGACAGCGAGGGACGATCGTCGTTGCGGTGAGCACGTACCGCAAGGTGATGTCGGTGTTGCCGCTAGCTCAAGGGGTGAGGCAGTGTTGCAGGGCTTCGACAACGATTGATGTGATGTAAGCGGTGGTGGGACAGTGTTTGCCGCTATACCCAAGCACATACGTAGGAACTTTGACACGGTGGTTATCTTGCTGCACTGGAGGATATGGAAAGAAAGAAATTCCAGAACTTTTGATCATGTGGCATGCTCGCCGATCGGCGTCTTGGAGCGGATACAAGAAGATGTGGCCATGTGGCGGGCCGCCGGATGCATCGTAGATCTGCTAACTTAGCTGTTGCTGGGGCGTTTCTGTTTTGGAAGGCTGGTCCTCCGCAGAGTTGTATTGGGAACTCTGAGTTCAATCTAAACTTTTTAGACTGTCCATGATGTAACTCTCTTCCCTATCTAATAAAGATCGGCCAACGGCCCTTCGAGATGTAAGCGGTGGCGGGAGGGGGTGCATCCGGCCCGCAAGGGTGCTACGACCGGCGCGCGTGCGAAGCCCTCGAGATGTCTCTCCCCAATGCCTCGATGGGGCGGTGGCAGCTCGTCGGTGCTTCCATGCTAGTGGAAGGATGCGCGGCGGAGCAGTGGGGCCGCATCGTGGCGATTTGGGGCGAGGACGGATGAGGTGGAGAGCAGAGCAACGCGAAGCGAATGGAGCTGTGGAAAACTACGAGCACGTGGTGAAAGGGCGAAGAGATAATCCAACGATCCATGTTCCATCGTGCGGCGACCGGGCAAAATTTTGGCCGGTCGACCAACTCGACGCTAGTCACCCATAAACAAAACAAGGGGAATGCCAATCACCCAAAGGGCCTCACCGATGCTTCCGAACTCGAGAGCCCGCCACCGGCGCGACCCGAGCAAGCTCCTCTACAAGCCGCGGCCGCCGCCGGAGCCGCACCCGTTCCTGCTCCACCTCAAGTCGCTCCCTTCCCCGGTCGCCGCGGCGGCCGCGCTCCTCTCGGCGCCGCGCCGCCTCCACGACCACCCCTTCGCCTCCTGCGTGCTCTACCGCCTCGCCCGCGCGCGCCTCTTCCCGCTCCTCCTCCCGCTCCTCTCCGCGCTCCGCGCCCGCCGCGCCCCGCTCCGCGCCACCGTCTTCGCGGGGCTCATCGACCGCCTCGGCGCCGCCTCCCGCCCCGACGCGGCTCTCCTCGTCTTCTTCCGCGCCGTGCCCGCCTTCTGCTCCCACTCCAACGCCACCTTCCACGCGCTGATCCACTGCCTCGTCTGCAACGGCCGCGTGGACGCCGCCCGGAACATGCTCCCCCGGGCCGCCAAGCTCGGCGTCCGCCCCAACGCCGTCTCCTACAACATCATCCTCAAGGGGCTGTGCGGCCGGGACGGGTCCGCGGGCGCCCGCGTGGTGCTCGACGAAATGCTCGGCCGCGGCGTCCGGCCCACGGTGGTCACCTTCAACACCCTGGTCGGGGCGGCGTGCCAGGAAGGGGACGTGGGCGCCGCGGAGCGGCTCAAGGAGGAGATGGTGCGCCGGGGCGTCTCGCCGAACGCCGTGACATACTCCCTCCTGATGCGGGGCCTGTGCGACGCCGGTCGGCTGGACGACGCCAAGAAACTGATGTTCGACATGGAGTACCAGGGCTGCCAGACCGAGGCGGTGAACTACGGCGTGCTGATGAGCGCCTACGCGAGGCAGGGTGACGTCGACGCCATCAAGGGGCTGCTCTCCGACATGCGCAAGCGCAAGCTCGGGCCCGACGACGCGAGCTACAACGTCCTGATCAAGTGCCTGTGTGACAGCGGCAGGGTGGAGGAAGCGCACAAGGCGCTCGTCGAGATGCAGCTCAAAGACGGCACGGCGCCAAGCGCGGCGACGTACCGCGTCCTGGCCGACGGGTGCTGCAGAGCCGGCGATTTCGGGTTGGGGCTACGGGTTTTCAACGCCATGCTGTCCAGCGGGCATCGTCCCCTAGGTCACACCTTCAAGCACCTGGCGAAAGGGCTCGGCGAGGACGGCAAGGCGGAGGAAGCCTGCTTCGTCTTGGAGAAGATGGCGGAAAGTGGGATTTGGATGGATGCAGAAGGGTGGCGGTCTCTTGCTACATGCGTCTGCAGCGGCGGTGCAGGTGAGGTGAAGCTCGTCGATGAGCTAGCGTTGTCATCTTGACATTTCCAGTCCATGTGAGGCTTTGACAGCCTTCAGCTGTGGCATTTTCATTTGTCTATTCTCTTTATCTTGCTTCAGTTCCAGAAGCATTTAGTTGTGCAAGGCAAAATGCATAATGCTCCTGGGTATAATGGCAGATAAAAGATGCGAGTCTTACTGCTGAAAGTGAAGTTCGTCAGTTTATTTCAAGTTAGAAATCTGTGTGCAGTTTATCAATCTTTCCATACCACTTTCAGAACTGTCGTTTTTTAAAATGGTCACCGGGGGAGGAATCGCCACCTGTATGTCGATCTCATTTCGGAAAGAATGATCCGGTTTATGTAAGAAACCGAATCGAAAACCTTTTTTTCCAACCGGGCTCGCACCCCTTTCCACTAATTTTGCAATCAATGGAAATACATCAGTCTGTTTTCAATCAAAAACCATTGATTCAGTTTACATGAGAAACCGAAACCAAATCAAAAACCTTAACAATGCTGAGGGGCAAGCCTGGCTGGCCGAGCATGCACCAGGGAGAAGCGTCGCTTTAACGCCAGCGAGAACAAGTGATGGTGATTAAGTGATATGATCGTAGAGAATGTGGTGAGTGGACATATCTCCACCAACGGGTGGTCGTAGCCCAAAGAGAAATGTAAGTGAAGGGCACACACAACAGGGAGAGAGATGACAAGAATTGCTACTGAATGGCGTTTTGATGGAGAATCTGGAGAAACCTCAGAGAAGTTCACCGGGGATGGGAGGGGATGAAGAGAAGAACAAGGCGAGGGGCTTAGCCTGGCGGCCTCCTCCGGTGACGGCAAGGCCTGGGAGGGTGGCGAGAGAGCAAGCCGGAGACAGCTGCATGGTGTCGTAAATTCGACGACCATCATCTATCTACCAGCGCAAAATATGCTGTAACCAGCAAAGAACAACACACGCAACCAGTTCAACAGAAGGGCACTTTATATGGCCAGAGATACAAAGTAGACTTTGCACAAAAAATGTTCCTCGTATAAAAGTAGTGTAATCTGAGTATAAGGCAAATTGCCAACTACAGTATTTCTCATACAGAAGAATTCCCCATTAAATACGCTACTGTACAACCAACAAGGGCTCCGGCAAAAACCTGCACAAAAAAGGCATAAGTCAGCACAAACGTACACCTAAAAATAGCTGCGAGTTGCGGGTGTAACAAGTCTGAATGGCAAATTCAGTTTCTTAAATTGGCGTGAAATATGAATCGAGCTACCTGAAATGGACTGTGTCCAAGAGGTTCCCGAAGCGGCCGGAAGGTAGAGATAATTGGATGTTCCGGTGATAAATCAGAAACTATTTGATTTAACAACTGCAGCAGAATTTAATAGACTATTAGAGGATGGAAAGGAAACAATAGACCATTAGGAACATGGTAGGTGAAAATATGAAACAATAACACGATAAAAAAAATATTGCTAGTAGGCAAAAATCACTGATGTGAACAATGGGCGTGCAAAACCATGAGCTTACCGCAGCTTGGCGGCCTGTGTGAAACCTAACTCCTGATGCATCATACATTACCTGTAACGAGAAATATATGCTTAGAAACCCATACTGAGAAAAGAGCTTATGTGAATATGAATACACTCATGACTGATCTTTTTTTTAAATAAGATTTGAGAAAAGGAAAAACATAAAGTTAAACTGACAGACGATTATGTTAGAGCACAGCTGCAGACTTGGCATGGCAACAATTAAAGTACATAAGTTACAGACCAGCTTGTGAACTCACAAATACAGTAGCTCCTATCACTTTATTATTCGAAATTAGCTCTTATTCCTAAGCTTTATAGACCTTTATTAATGGAATCACTTTAGGATGAAGATGTGCACATCCAGCGTCACTGCACAGCTATAAAAGTTGACCATAAAAGTAGTTAACCACCTCATGAATGACAAGGCCATATTTTTGGAATTTTCTTATTATTCTTTCACTAAATCACTCTATCAAGCTAATAGACAAGACTATCTTTCAGCAAGGTGCCTTTTGGGGAAAATCCATGTCCATCCCCAGCAAAGCAAGAAGCAATCAAATGCCTACTGAATTGGGGTATTGATAAACATGTACTACATTTTAAAAGCAACAAATAATACCAAAAGGGAAGAGAATTCTTAACGGAGATGCAACTAGTCACGAGTATATCAAGTTATGAGAGAAAAAGCACTTTCTTGATTGCGACATTCACTTGCTTGAAAAAGGAATGCATGGAACCTGGTTGGGTCAAGTACATACAACGGCAGCAAAAACCAATGCAAGGGCGAAAACAGAGCTATCTCCGCCTTCTTGTTGGCCAACCGCCACAGCCAAACTTGCCACGGCCGCAGAAAGAGATGAAATAACTCCGGAAGATGTAAGAAACTTCCTTGCATCCCACTTCTTCTCCTTTAACCTGCATGTCTAGGGCGAACAAAGCACAGCTTAACGAAACAGCAGCGCAACTGTCCAACTTGCTATTCAACTGCAATGGTTCTGAAGATACAGTAATGCGCTTTTCCTTTGAGCAGGATAGTCTTATTCAGTTATCAGCGACGCAATATACATATATGCGATACTGGTGTCCGGTTGTGCGGTGGAAATAGTTCTGGTTCCACTGAGTGATTTTGGAAAAGCAGTACTAATCTCTTACAAGTTATTTTGGCAGCAAACGGGAAAATGTAACAGCTAACTCAGCCTGATTAACCGATCGCGCATGGGTTTTCCAAGGAATAAGACCATGTACTGAATTTCAGTGCAGACGGCACAACACAGATCGCATAGGCGTGCATCGAACCGATAAATCCTCGTCTGCGTACACAATCCTCCTACTGCAGCCAAGTTCATCCCTCTAGTCTCCGCCGTGAACGGAACCTAAGATTTCTGAAACGCTAAGCAAGCCGCTTGCTTCCACATCAAAAGAGGAAACCCTTTCGCTACGCTTTCTATCAGCAGAAAAAAAAACTACCGGATCGCAGGAGCGACACCCTGAAGAGATCGCACCGACAGCGAAGCGGAGGGCGCGTCGGATCTAGCAGAGCGGGCGGGAGGGAGGGAGGGAAGGGCGCACCAGATGGAGAGGACGTTGACGAGGTTGGCGAAGGCGAAGGCGAGGAGGGCGGCGCCGAGGGGGAAGTTCCCGCCGGCGCCCGCGGCGGGGACGCCCCCGCTGGCCCCGGCCAGGCCGGCCACCGAGGCCGTGGAGGGCGTCGTCCCGGCGGCAGCCCCCGCCGCGGCGGTCAACATCTCGGTGGCCCTCATGCCCGCCCGTCGGTGGTTGGGACGGTTGTTCACTCTGGCTGGCTTGGCTGGGCTCCCCCTCCGCGGCCGGCTCCGTGTTCCCCCTCTCTCGGTTCGGGATCGTCTGTCGCGCGTATGCTGCTCACTCGTGTGGCGGAGTGGGGCTTGGCTTGGGGCCGCTTCGGGGAAATATCTGGTGCAGGGTGCACCTGTTTTGATTTAGCTATTTTACGAATGTGTAATAGATGTGAATCTTTTTTTTAGATAAAAGGTGTGAATCTTTCAGGACATAATAGTAAGAATAATATATCTATATCATACATAATATTAGTGATTAGCCCCACATTATTCTCTCACAAAGTGTGTTGGAGCTCAGGTTGCAGTTGACTATTTACAACCCATCTTTCTTCTCTTTCCTCGCCTATTTCCTCCACCTCATCATAAATCTGAGGTGGTAACTCTTAACTCTTATAACATGTTTATGTCATCTTATTATAGTTGCTCTCATAGTAGGGTACTAGGGTAGGATTTGTTTAAAAATGTAGTTAGTTTACACGAGATGTTATAACAGTGTAGAATGTGCCAAAAAAAATCCACATATGGCTAGAAACACGTGGTTGGTATCTGGTTACACATCGTACTTCCTTCCTAAAATGTAATGCCCCTCGAATTCTAATCCTAATTTGGGTGAACAAAGTATGAGTTATATGACACATTATACCATTAGATTCGTATTCAAAAGATGTGTGCATCACTCACATCGTGCAATTGAAAATTGTCCTACACACGTCTATAACAGTCCACTATGTGCACCCTTTTCAATCTTCTCTTGACTTATTTCCGTTGAAACTATTGTCCGCATATACTTCCTCCTCCATTATCCCTTTATCGCTAGCTCTCTCACACTCATACCCCCCACCCCACCCTGTGTGTTGTGTCTGATGATCTCTCCACACAGTCATGGGTGACCCCCCCCATCCCCTTGCACATGCATTGCTACCCGACGCTGCTCGCCTTGCATTACCGGGATGAGGGGGTAGTAGGATGACACAACATGGGCAGGAGTGGTGATGCAAGCCTCTCACGAGCTGTTGCAAGAGACAGCCACTTCAAGGGTCGCCATTGCATGGTGATGCAAGGGGCAGACGATGATGCTATGTATGGTGAGGGCGGGTGCTGCAAGCTTTGTGACGGTGACATTGTGTGATGTGACGAGGCGGGCATTGCCTGACAGTGTTGCAAATGACCATCGTCGATGCTCCGTGCGACAACAGTGAGTGCTACAAGTGACGACGACAGGTGCCACAAGCTTTTGCGATGGTGATGTTGCATCACTAGTAGAAAACATGGCTTTGGTCCAGGCCGGGTAAGCCCATTAGTCCCGATTCACTCATGAACCGGGACCCATGGGGGCATCGGTCCCGGTTTGTGAGGCCAGGGGGCCGGCCGGGCCTCGGGGGCCATTGGTCCCGGTTCGTCTGGCCCCTTTGGTCCCGGTTCCAGACACGAACCGGGAACAATGTGCCTGGAACCGGGACCAATGTGCCCCACAACCATTGGTCCCGGTTGGTGGCTGGAACCGGGACCAAATGGTGTCCTTTAGTCCCGGATCCAGTCACGAACCAGGACCAAATAGATGCCTATATATATACCCCCTTGCCTGCGAGCAGAGCACTGGAGTGCTCTGTTTTTTCGGC
Source organism: Triticum urartu (assembly GCF_003073215.2). Classification (NCBI taxonomy): domain Eukaryota; kingdom Viridiplantae; phylum Streptophyta; class Magnoliopsida; order Poales; family Poaceae; genus Triticum; species Triticum urartu. The sequence continues at coordinate 536,766,983 of NC_053022.1, forward strand.
CGGCCGTGGAAGAGCTTTGTGGTGCTCTAGCTCACCTCCTATGCACATGAGGTGTTCGATGAAATGCCCGAGCCACACTTAAGCTTTCTCCTCTCGAATCTCCTTGTCCAAGCTCCATTTTTCTCAAGATTTGTCTAGGTTTGGCGGTCCGTCATGTCCCGTCCCCGTCCTCACCGCCGTCGATCGCCCGCGCCGATCTCGCCGCCGGCACCACCTTGGTGAGCCTCTTGATCTTATCTTCTTTCTAAAAGAAAAAGTTCTTACTTGTATGATTTACATAGATACTTGTGTAATTTTCTTACTTTTATTATTGTTTGATATTATATAGTGCGATGGTTTTGGTATCCGCCTCCGTCGCCCTCGTCCTGTCTCTAATTCGGATGTGGTATATATATTATCTTTTATAACTATTTGTTTCATTTAGTGTTTATGACAATTATGCCGATAAACGTGACATGGATTTTTTTAATCTAGAAGTTATGTGAACCAGAAATTCCAACCGACCCTATTGTCGAGAGGTTAAATTTAGTTGAAGAAGAAAACAATTACTTGAAGGAAAAATTGAAAAAAATTGAGGAGGGGAAGATGATATTGGAGTTGCATGTTGCGGATGTCGTCGATGATCACAAGATCAAGATGGATGCAATGCGTTTGAAGATTAGAAATATTAGAAAATATGCCATTCATACTGCGATAATTGCTAGGCGCGGACGAGCTCGCGCGCTCTCGGAATCTGTATGCGTTCGATCCGCTGGAGGCGCGAGGGGCCCGCTGTATTGTACGCGACGGGTGAGTACAGTTAATGTGCGTACGTAACGGGCAAGAGACGTTGGTGGCTCAGGCGTTAGACGAGGATTTCACGGTGTTTATGTAACGCGTCGTCTGTCTACTGTTCTGGACTTGTGTGTACCGGAAGTACGAGACGGCCTGTAACGGTGAGGTACAGTAAGTAGTTGGCGGCCCACTGGATGTATTTAACGCAATCCACGGGCCCTTCTGGATCTGGTCCCCGTTCGATCCCCAAAATCGCAAGACGAAACCCTAGACTCACCCCACAGTTTCTTCTAGGTCGCACCAAATCGGAGCAGATAGATCCCTAGGTATCGAAGATGGCGGATCCAGCTGCTCCGCCAATCGTGCCTTGTCCGGATTGCGGCAGGAACGTGGTGACCTACGTTGCTAGGCGCGGGCAGAACGCCGGTCAGTGTTTCTACAAGTGCCGGAATCACAACCGTGTTTTTTGAGATGTTTAGCTGGGTAGATTATCACGAGGTACGTGTTCTTGTGGATCCATTGCAGCCTTCAGCGTGCGGATGCGATTTCTACAGGTGGCAGGAAGGCTATGCAGCGCATCTGGCCAATCTTGAAGGAGGAGAAGCTGCTGTGGGTCAAATCGGTCCGGGTCAGATACAGGGTGGGCAAGCTGTCGAAGCTCAAGTTGTGCAGGCTGACCACGGCCAGCCGGTGCAGCAAAATGGGCCGCCGGAGGCGTCGCAGGCTGCATCGTTTGCTAGTGCAGTCGCAGGATATATGCTCGCGACAGCTCCAGCTGCCGGTCGGCAGGGTGTGACAGTCGCCGACGCCGCCTCCATCAACCTGGTGGTATCTGTAGCAAACCTGGTAATTGGGGTGGCAATTCTGCTGTTGCTGGTGGCAGATGTTGTCCTGCGCCTGGTTAATTAGGTGACGTGGCCGTTCTTATCTGGCCGAGACGGCAGAGTGGTTAACTAGGCATAGGCTTAGTGTTATGCAAAATTACGTTATGCTTTTCTAGTTGGTCGATGTGTGGACGTGACGCTGCCATGTAGTGCTAAGTGTGGACGAGCTGCAGATGTAATGTCCTGTGTGATACTATGAATGATGATGCCTACGGTGTGTGAAATATGTCTTTTTTTATCCTGTCAGAATGGGAGTTTCGAGAGATGGCTTTTCAGCATGAATGTCATTTTTCCTTTTTGCATTTTAAGCCGTGATTTTTAGGAGCTGGCGTGCATGTATGAAACGGATGGTCACCAACATGGTTAACCATTGTTTGTATGCAGATATTCAGGCATAATTTTTTTATTCCTTTTGTGTTACTTAGATTTAGTTTTTACATTTATTCCTGTACGGCAAAGATATATTTGTTAAAATACAAGTTTATATTTTTATATATGTCCATATTTTTTAGATGCATATTTTTTTAGTATGTTTTTGAATTGACTGATAATGATTTTTTTTGAAAATAAAAGAATTACATCTTTTATTATGGCAACATTTTCTATGAACACATATAAATATTTTAAACAGAAGTGGTGCTTTTTCATGGGTGGTCGTTCTTTTTTTTTATGCATTTACATTTTTTAAATTGGCCGATAATATTTTTTAATACTTGTTTTCACCATTATTCAAATGCTTGATAATTTTTATAAGTAATGATTAACTCCTTTCACACATGCTGTATATAATTGGTATACACTCTTAGGCAAGAGAAACATTTTATTTATACACTTTTGAACATTTTTTTGCACATGCTGCTTAATTTTTTTTGCACACGCTGCTTAATTTCATATACATTATTAAGATTTTCTATACAAAATTGTTGTACTGTCAGATGCTTGTTTAACATTCGTCAAGCACAAGTTTTTTTGATTTTTAATATCCGGTCAGTAATATTAACGCATAGGAGGTGAAACAAGCGTGTAACAGTAGTACTCCTCGTCCCTCAAAGTGATTGGGCTGTTCGTTCTGGTGGGTTGGCCCGTCGTGCGTAGACTGCCCTGCCCCGTGCATCCCTTGGCATCTAAATCGCCCGGAGCCTTGTCCGATGTGCTTGACCACCTACCCCCTTATCCGCATCTGAATGGCTATCCAGTCAGAGACGTCACAGCCGGAGCTTTAGTTCAAAGAAAGGTCGCTAGATCTGGATCTCGTGAAGCAGGTATCTTCTCCGTCGGCTCTGAAGGGAGGTTTGCAGTAGCTGCTCGGGTGCGGCGCTTGGCGCCTCGTTGCCCGGGTATTCGCTGGTACGTTTTTCATGGCGTCAGATCTAATTTCGGCTGTGGCATGTAGTTTTGCATATAGATTTTGTAGCTTGGAATTGAGGAGTAGATCCATGTAGTGATTCAGTTGCAATATTGTAGATGGACGAAGAGTTTGAGGAACATGATTTTTCTGATGGAGCGGTGGGTGAGGGAGAGCCTGCACTTGATCCGACAGAAGAACATCAGCCAGTTATTACTTCTCGGTTGTCAGTTAAGCGTGTTGTAGAGATGGTTGCAAAATTTGACGAATACAAGAGATGGCTTGTAACCGAAATTGGTTTTGGTGCAATTCTGAAGCTCCCAATGCTTGTCAAGTTGGACCTGAGGATGAGTGCTTGGGTTATGAGGAAGGTGAATGCTCGGTGTCGTGCAATCGCCATTGATAATGACAATACGATTGGTTTCACAGCAGAAGATTTCCACAAGGTTTTTGGCATCCCATGCGGGAATCGAGATGTGGGTGGCAGGGATGCACAAATTTCTCAGTCTGCAATCAATTTCATCAAGCAGTCAATTGGGATGGACAGTACAGTTGCTCATAATCTGAAGGTGGCTGAAGGTTTTATAAGTAGAGATATTTCAGAGGATTCGAGTAAAATTGAAAAGGATTGTTTTCAAATTGCATTCGTCATCTTTGTCATGGGCTATTTGATAGCACCGTGTACCAAGCATGACACCATGACCATTGATTTCTGGGGTGCTCTGGCCAATCCAGAATTGATCCCGCAGTTCAATTGGTGTGAGTATGCTATGCAGAAATTGATGTCAGCTGTTGTGAAGTTGCAGAATGATTATCAAAGCAAAGCGGCAACGGTTCATATGTTTGCGTGCCACCTTTTTTTTCCAGGTGAACACATTTTTAGGTTTTCATAGTTTGGGTGTGGATTTTCAGGAAGCGATGTGTGTGTACTATTGAATTCTTGTTGCTTACTTGATTATAATCCATGGCAGCTTTTCTTGCTGGACAACATTGACCTTGGATTGTTCAATATGTCGCCATCTGAATTGCCCTGCGTGCAGTGCTTCGAACAGAAAAGGTTTCGGCAGATGATCATAATGGCTTATGGCATGAAGCACGGGAAGTGGGGTTATGTCCCTGCAGGGGTATGTTTTTTGTAGTTGTTGGTCTAAAAATTCATTTCGGTCGAGGTTGAGAAGTGATTTTGTTTGTCTAAGTTTTTTTGTTCCATGCTTGTAGGTGCGGCCTGCAGAGCTAGTTATGTACACGCGGCCAGACACGACGCGCCAAGGATGCATTGACTACCATGTATCATCAGGTTCATTGAAGCAATCAATTCCAAGGGTGCCTAATAGAGTGGACCAACGGACTCCGGATTTGGGTGTGCATGCAACGACGGCACCAGCTGACTATTTGGGTGATGTGAGGTCGGCATATCATTCACTTGGGCCAAGGGATTTTGCAAATCATTTGCGCCAGACTTGCTACGGTGATCCGGTAAGTTTTGTTCATCTAATTAGGTGGGGTTCTGGGTGGGTAATGCAATGACTTTTTATTGTTGAAATGTTGATGGATATCGGTTTTTAAGACAAGCATTGTGCAATCTGCAGGTCCTTGAAGAGCTGAGCCTGATGCTGAAGCAGCAGAATGCAAAGTGCACGCTGAGCATGTCGTTGCTGCGGAGTAGGATGCAGTCTGACATGCTTAGCTTTGCTGATAGAATTGTATCACTTGTGTAAACTTGTATGCGGTATGCACACACCGATTTGCTTTTCGCACACCTTGCTCATAGGCAGCAGGATGTAGAGGGCTTGGGGGGATTGGGGTGGCAAGTGGTGGAGGTTGGTGTGAGAGTCAGGGGTGCCGGACGAGAGGCAAGGTATTGGTATTTAAGCACAGCGTGGTGCCCCGAGCGCGCCCGATCAGTACAAAATTCAAACGGCGGGCGGTTCGCGCTCAGCGCACACATCATGGCTTGTGTTCACAGCTGTCATCCACACCCGCGATAGGATTTTAATGCTGCATGCGAGGACTAAGGTAGAAGTGAATATATACACTCGGGGGAATGAATTTACAGAAAAATAAAATTCCATTTTGAAAATACAGAGCAGAAAAATTGTTCAGACCACAATAAGTTACAAGATTTGTGCCGCACAGCAACAAATGCCATGTCTTATTACAGAGAGTTATCATCTACTGGCTGCAAAGCCCTCAACATCGTGTATCACATGAGTTCAAACCAAAGCACTAATTCTATTTGCGTCTATATCAGTGTTGGCAGCAATATGGAGAACAACTCTTGGCTTGTTGCAGGTGTTTCTCCTATGGCCACCGACTCCACAATTTGAGCATTTTGCCTCCTTCCTTTCCTTCTGAGGAAGATCACCTCTTTGCGGACAAGTTGTGCTCTTGTGTCCAGGTTCGCGGCATATGCTGCAGAAACGAGTGCGCTTGCTCGTGCTGCACTTATCACCATCTTCAGTAGGTCTGCATTGTTTTAACCTTTTGCTTTTTGCACCCCGATCATTGTATGGAGGTTTATCTCTGCTGTTGGTAGGTCACCCAGCTTTCCTTTTCCGCTCTGGTGCTTTCAGCCCTACAAAATCACCGATAACGCTGCCTTCTGCATCACTTGCATTGCTGCTGGTGTATGCGATTGCTGGAACGGGTTCCTTGTCTTTAAGTTGCATCTGATGAGTTCTGTCCTCCAATCCCATGCCATCACGGGTAGCAGCTACAGGTGTTAACTTATCCATTGTTATCTTGAGCATTTCCATTGCAATCCCATATGCCTCTGGATTTGCATCCCCTAACCTCACGACTTCAAGTGCATGGCTGTAGAGATTTGAATGTCTGAATGTTACTGACTTTACAGAAATGCTATCCTTCTGAAGGTATGACAGATGGGCTGGCAGTATATCTCATGCATCTTTCGTCCAACGTTTGAGAATATGCTTCTTTGGTATGTGATCTATGCCAATGAAATCCAGTACCTGTCACACATAGGTGGTGTTTCATCATACATGCATTCAAAAGAGAACTTTTCAGATTTTTTAGCAGCAGGATGTGGCAGTGCATTACCTTGACAGCATGGCAGTAGAGCAGGCCAGTGTGCTCAAAATTGCCACATTCACAGAACACTTGTGGTCCATCATCAACAAGTTCTACCTTATATAGAACCCTACACCACATTTCATGTTTTTCTGGATGGTGTCGTCTGACAAAGTATGTTTTACCTTTTTCAACTTCTTCAACTCTGTACTGTGATGCTTCATATGTGATTTGGCCAAACATGTCAAATATAGCTCGAGTGTACACCTTGCTAGCATGATGCTCCAAGGGTGTGTTCATTCTCATTACAGGGGACACCTGAAAAAGCAGACATTATATTTATAAGATGACATGACATCACACACTAAAAAAATCCGAATAACAATTTCTGAAAAACTTACTATTTTGGTTCTCCTCTCTTCATAGTTCTCACTTGCCTCTCTATCAAAAAGAAGCCGCATGTACTGACGAACAAATAGATGCATTGGACAACTAGCTGGAACATAAGTCTTCAACATGTGGTTGGCACTTTCACTGCGCTGCGTACTGGTCATCTTAGCACAAAACTTTCCATGGAAATATGGCTTCGCCCATTTCTCTCTTGTCTCATATATCTGGGTGAGGTAATTGTTCTTTTGCAGACCATATGTTTCAATCATCTCCTCCCATGCTGATTCAAATTCGTCTACTGTCAACATGTGCTATACTATTTTGTGGAAATCTGACTTGAATTTGCTGCGTTTTGTGTAATACGATCCAAGATATTCCTTTGCTTTTTTGAGCACATGCCATTTGCACCATCGGTGTGTTGTGTCAGGCATAACTTTCTCAATAGCTAATTCCATTGCTCTGCATTGGTCTACAACACAGTGTTCGACAATACGAGAGATTAAGCAAAATATCTTATTGCATTCCTCACCAGTTAGTATTGTTTGTGGATGCTTCCCACCCATCATGCGGATGAATTCACTAAAGACCCACTTGAAACTTTCCTCTGTCTCATCCCTGATGAGCACACCACCAAATATCACACTCTGGAAGTGATTGTTGACTCCAACGAACAGTCCAAATGGCATGTCATACATGTTTGTGCGGTAAGTTGTATCAAAGGTTATTGCATCTCCAAAGTAGTAGTATTGTGCTCTGCTGGCACCAGTTGACCATAACAGATTGTGTATGCGGCTTTCTTCGTCAGGCTGTACTCTGTAGTACAACCCGAAATCTTTTGCTCCTAATTCTGCAAAAACATCCATTGTCTTCTTCACATCATTATCAGCTTGTTCACGACTGATCTTGCCACACAACCCTCGGAGAGCTCTTTTGGTGAATGGTACATTGCTCATTGAACCGAAGAAACTTCCGATTATATTGTAAACTTTGCCAACGCTAATGTTGTTTTCACGGAGTTGTTTAATCACATCACGTGTGTATATATCAATATGCTTGTGTGAAGGCCAGTAAACTTTCTCACCACATTTTTCAGTGAGAGCATGGTTGTGATCTGTCCTGTACTCATTTATATACCAGCCATTATCGGCTGAACGCAGCAGCCGTATCATAGCAGGGCATCTACATCGGCATGTACATTTGTTATCCTTCTTTGGTATTCCCAAAAATGTACAAAAAAACGAACATCACAGTATTTGTCAATAACATCTTCACTCATAGGCAGCGATACGTATCACAGTAAATGACTACTCACCGAACATCCACAAACTATCTCCTGCATGCATTTGGTTCTTTCGACATTTAGCCGGCTTTTGCCATATCTTACTCAAACCCAACCTCCATGAATATAGATTGTAGTAATCATAAGCTTCACCGAGTGTATCAAAGTTCCTTCCCACAGCAGGAACTATGACAGTTTCAGTTTTGTTTTCTGCATAGCTTCGCAGTGTTAGTTCCAGCGCACTCATCCTAGAAGCACATGGGGGTCTTTCCTCAGGTACATGCCCAACCCGGATTCTGCATGTATAGAGATGTATTTCAGAATTTTTTTCACTTAGGTGTTTTAGCACATGGCATGCACATGGAGGAACAATTAGTGCACAAATCAAACATAGTAAAGCTAATGCGTGCAGATGTACCTCTTCGTCCAGCCAGGGGCTTCAGGGTTGTCTTTCCCTGTAGATTGCTCTGAAGCTGCTGCAGACAGCACTACTGCTTCGCAAGTGCTGTTCAGATCAGTTTCCATGGCTACTATGGCATCTCCCGCTTCAGCAATGCTGGATTCAGCAGGCCCGCACACTGGCGCTTGGTTCGCACCATGTTTCAACAGCGGCTCTGCTCCGTCCAGATCCAGCAGTGGAAATCTATTTTTCAAGCGGGACGAGTATGAAAGTAAGGAACTGCTCTATCCTACCACAGAGAACATAAAGTGGGAGCGGCAAGGTTTACCTGTCGACCGGATCGGACAAGAAATCGATTTCCTCCTCTCCGGCGGTCGCGACCTCCATAGCCATGAGCTCCTCGCTATCGCCACCGCCCCAGGGGTAGAAGACAGATCTGCTTTTACTTTCCAGCCCCGGACAGATGACGGTGCCCTACATTATAGTATTCACCTAGGCATCCCGCACGCGCGTTTATGCAACGGAATCACGAGACGGAATTGTGTAACGTGAGCAGTCACAACCCATCTGTACCAACGGAACAATAATATCCTGTACCGATTCTCCCTTGTTAGATTCGCCGTCACCGTCTTCGTCAACTCGCTTGCAAACGTATGTAACGGTGCTTTGTACATACAATTGCATTTAATACTATACGCCACGCGTCGCCACTCCGTCCTTGCCGGATAGCAGGAGCGTGCGAGCCCGTCCGTGCCATCGCCGCTCTCTCTCATTCATACTGAGGCTTGGTATCATTATGCCGTTGGATCAATTGTTACCTTAGTTGCAATTATGATCGCATTTGTTGTTGCATTGAAATGTTTTAGATAGTTTCAATGTATGGTTTAATTAGATGCTCTGGAGAGCTATATGTTGTTCAATGAGAACTATGTATGTACTTTGGTTTTAATGTGATGATGAACTTCTATTATTTTGGTCATTTCTGTAATCATGATGTTCTGTAATGGTTTTTGACACACTTAATTATATATAATGCACGAAGATGAACCAGCAATGGATGTACGGTAACAGACGCACCTCCGAGTACATTAAGGGCGTGCATAATTTTTTCGAAGTGGCTGAGGCAAACAAGCAGAATGGTTTTATGTGTTGTCCATGCCCTATATGTGGGAATACGAAGTCTTACTCTGACCGGAAAATCCTTCACACCCACCTGCTTTATAAGGGTTTCATGCCACACTATAATGTTTGGACCAAGCACGGAGAAAGAGGGGTTATGATGGAAGACACCGAAGAAGAAGAGGATGATGACAACTATGTGCCCCCTGAATATGGTGATGCTACAACGGGGGGAAGCTGAAGATCAAGAGGAACCAGATGATGTGCCTAATGATGATCTTCGCGGGGTCATTGTTGATGCAAAGAGACAATGCGAAAGTGAAAAAGGAGAAGTTGAAGTTCGATCGCATGTTAGAGGATCACAAAAAGGGTTGTACCCCAATTGCGAAGATGGCAACACAAAGCTCGGTACAACACTGAAATTGTTGCAGTGGAAGGCAGAGAATGGTGTACCTGATAAAGGATTTGAGAAACTACTGAAAATATTGAAGAAGAAGCTTCCAAAGGATAACGAATTGCCCGACAGTACGTACGCAGCAAAGAAGGTTGTATGCCCTCTAGGATTGGAGGTTCAGAAGATACATGCATGCCCTAATGACTGCGTCCTCTACCGCGGTGCGTACGAGGATTTGAATGCATGCCCGGTATGCAGTGCATTATGATATAAGATCAGACGAGATGACCCTGGTGATGTTGACAGCGAGCGCCCCATGAAGAGGGTTCCTGCCAAGGTGATGTGGTATGCTCCTATAATACCACGGTTGAAACGTCTATTCAGAAACAAAGAGCATGCCAAGTTGATGCGATGACACAGAGAGGACCGTAAGAAAGACGAGAAGTTGAGAGCACCTGCTGACGGGTCGCAGTGGAGAAAAATCGAGAGAAAGTACTGGGAGTACTTCGTAGGTGACGCAAGGAACGTATGGTTTGGTTTAAGTGCGGATGACATTAATCCTTTTTGGGAGCAGAGCAACAATCACAGCATCTGGCCCGTGACTCTATGTATCTATAACATTCCTCCTTGGCTGTGCATGAAGCGGAAGTTCATTATGATGCCAGTTCTCATCCAAGGCCCTAAGCAACCCGGCAACGATATTGATGTGTACTTAAGGCCATTAGTTGAAGAACTTTTACAGCTGTGGAATGGAAACGGTGTACGTGTGTGGGATGAGCACAAACAGCAGGAATTTGACCTACATGTGTTGTTGTTTGTAACCATCAATGATTGGCATGCTCTCACTAACCTTTCAGGACAGACAAACAAGGGATACCATGCATGCACGCACTGTTTAGATGACACCGAAATTATATATCTGGACAAATGCAGGAAGCACAGAGAGGACCGTAAGAAAGACGGGAAGTTGAGAGCACCCGCTGACGGGTTGCAGTGGAGAAAAATCAAGAGAAAGTACTGGGAGGACTTTGTAGGTGAAGCAAGGAACATATGGTTTGGTTTAAGCGCGGATGACATTAATCCTTTTTGGGAGCAGAGCAACAATCACATCACCTGGCCCATGACTCTATGTATCTATAACCTTCCTCCTTGGCTGTGCATGAAGCGGAAGTTCATTATGATGCCAGTTCTCATCCAAGGCCCTAAGCAACCCGGCAACGACATTGATGTGTACCTAAGGCCATTAGTTGAAGAACTTTTACAGCTGTGGAATGGAAATGGTGTACGTGTGTGGGATGAGCACAAACAACAAGAATTTGACCTACATGCGTTGTTGTTTGTAACTGATATGTCAATTTTGCATCATGCTTTTATATCGATATTTATTGCATTATGAGCTGCTATTACACATTATGTCACAATACTTATGCCTATTCTCTTTTATTTTACAAGGTTTACATGAAGAGGGGGGAATGCCGACAGTTGGAATTCTGGGCTAGAAAAGGAGCAAATATTAGAGACCTATTCTGCATATCTCCAGAAGTCCTGAAACTTCACAGGAGCACGTTTCAGAATATATATAAAATATTGGGAGAAAGAAGTACCAGAGGGGGGCCACCCACCGTCCACGAGGGTGGGGGGCGCGCCCTACCCCCTGCCTCGTGGGCCCCCTGTTAGCCCTCTGATGCCCATCTTTGTCTATATGGAGTCTTTCGTCGAGGAAAAAAAATCATAACCAAGATTTCAGGAAGAAACTCCACCGCCATGAGGCGGAACCTTGGCGGAACCAATCTAGGGCTTCAGCGGAGCTGTTATGCCGGGGAAACTTCCCTCCGGGAGGGGGAAATCATCACCATCATCATCACCAACGATCCTCTCATCGGGAGGGGGTCAATCTCCATCAACATCTTCACCAGCACCATCTCATCTCAAACTAGTTCATCTCTTGTATCCAATCTTTGTCCCAAAGCCTCAGATTGGTACTTGTGAGTTGCTAGTAGTGTTGATTACTCCTTGTAGTTGATGCTAGTTGGTTTACTTGGTGGAAGATCATATGTTCAGATCCATTATGCATATTAATACCCCTCTGATTATGAACATGAATATGATTTGTGAGTAGTTACATTTTTTCCTGAGGACATGGGAGAAGTCTTGCTATAAGTAGTCATGTGAATTTGGTATTCGTTCGATATTTTGTTGAGATGTATGTTGTCTCTCCTCTAGTGGTGTCATGTGAACATCGACTACATGACACTTTACCATTGTTTGGGCCTACAGGAAGGCATTGGGAAGTAATAAGTAGATGATGGGTTGCTAGAGTGACAGAAGCTTAAACCCTAGTTTATGCATTGCTTCGTAAGGGGCTGATTTGGATCCATATGTTTCATGCTATGGTTAGGTTTACCTTAATACTTCTGTTGTAGTTGCAGATGCTTGCAATAGGGGTTAATCATAAGTGGGATGCTTGTCCAAGGAAGGACAGTACCCAAGCACCGGTCCACCCACATATCAAATTATCAAAGTACCGAACACGAATCATATGAGCGTGATGAAAACTAGCTTGACGATAATTCCCATGTGTCCTCGGGAGCGCTTTCCTTTATATAAGAGTTTGTCCAGGCTTATCCTTTGCTACAAAAAGGATTGGGCCATATTTCTGCACCTTATTTACTTTTATTACTTGTTACCCGTTACAAATTACCTTATCACAAAACTATATGTTACTGATAATTTCAGTGCTTGCAGAGAATACCTTGCTGAAAACCGCTTATCATTTCCTTCTGCTCCTCGTTGGGTTCGACACTCTTACTTATCGAAAAGGCTACGATAGATCCCCTACACTTGTGGGTCATCAGTAACCATCAATGATTGGCCTACTCTCACTAACCTTTCAGGACAGGCAAACAAGGGATATCACGCATGCACGCACTGTTTAGATGGCACCGACATTATATATCTAGACAAATGCAGGAAGCATGTGTACCCGGGGCATCGTCGATTTCTTCCGACCAACCATCAGTGTCGAAAGAAAGGCAAACATTTCAAAGGCGAGGCAGATCACTGGAAGAAGCCCGCCGTCTGTACCGGTGATCACATACTTGCTATGGTCAATGATTTACAAGTAATCTTTGGAAAGGGTCCCGGCGGACTATCTGTTCCGAATGACGCTGAGGGACACGCACCCATGTGGAAGAAGAAATCTATAATTTGGGACCTACCTTACTTGAAAGACCTAGAGGTCCGCTCTTCAATCGACGTGATGCACGTGATGAAGAATCTTTGCATGAACCTGCTAGGCTTCTTGGGCGTGTATGGGAAGACAAAAGATACGTCGGAGGCACCGGAGGACCAGTAACGTGTGCGCGAAAAAGACGGCATGCCTCCAAAGCAATATGAAGGTCCTGCCAGCTACGCTCTTACCAAAGAAGAGAAGGAAATCTTTGAATGCCTGCTCAGTATGAAGGTCCCGTCTAGCTTCTCGTAGAATATAAAGGGAATAATAAATATGCCAAAGAAAAAGTTCCAGAACCTAAAGTCTCATGACTGCCATGTGATTATGACGCAACTGCTTCCGGTTGCATTGAGGGGGCTTCTACCGGAAAATGTTCGATTAGCCATTGTGAAGCTATGTGCATTCCTCAATGCAATCTCTCAGATGGTGATCGATCCAGAAATCCTACCAAGGTTAAGGAGTGATGTGGTGCAATGTCTTGTTAGTTTCGAGCTGGTGTTCCCACCATCCTTCTTCAATATCATGACGCACGTCCTAGTTCATCTAGGCGGCCGTCGGCTCTGTTGCACCTCCTCAACCTGACGGAAGTTTTCACTGCCGTTCGATTCCACATGGCTATGTTGTTGTGATGGTGGATGAAGTAACGGAGGGATTTGAGGAGCTCGAGCTTGACCACCCTATAGGTGAAGCGGAGAATCAGCTGGGTCATGCTCTGAGGACTACATGTCTATGGCGGAAGGAGTACATCAAGCTTCCAAACTGGACGCCTTCGCCTCCTCCTCCTCCTCCTCCGGTGAGTGATCAGGGCACTCCGCCTCCTTCTCCGCCTCCTCCGGTGCGTGAGGCCACTCCGCCTCCTCCTTCGTCTGCTCCGGCGCATCGAAGCACTTCGCCTCCTCCTCCGCCTTGTCAGCAACGGTGGAAGCCAGACGTCGGCGCTCCGGCTCCTCTGGCACATTGGAGCACTCTGCCTCCTTCTGCGCCTCATAAGCAACAACGGAAGAGAGACGCCGCCGCTTCGGCGGCTAGCAGTACAAGCAGAGGCGGGAGGCGGCAATTCAGATACGTCCATCTCTCAAGACTCTGGAAAAGTTACCATACGAGAGGACCGAGAAGGAAAACACGGAGATCTGTGAAGCCCAAGTGAGGGATTTTTTGCAAAGAAACCTCCACCTCTGAAGGAGAATATAGATCCGGTGAAAGCTCAACGCACTATCGATGCCCTGAAGCGACCACCACCGCCTTCGCCGTATTCCAATTATGTCCGCACTCTTAAAATGACATATGAAGATGCGTGGCGGTCAGGAACTACTTCCAGTGATAAAAGGTTAGCAAAACGAAGAAGTGGGAAAAAATGCCCCAGCTCGGCGAACAGGCGAACCAATCGTGGCCCCCGCTCAAGGTGTCTAGCGATCTCGTCGCTAATCTGCTGGGGATGGTGCCCGGTACCAATCCTGCTGATTGCCTGGGCGATGATGTATAGTTTGAAACAATGGAGGTGGACGAATTCAGATACCAGTACGGGAAGCCTCTCCTCAAAGATGGAAGTCCTCCTCTAACAATGATGATGCGAAGATTCCATCAATGGTACATGAAAACCTACAGCGAGTCTGGAAAGGATGTTTTGACAATGAGAATTAAAGAGGAGCACGACCCCGTTGGAACTGGTCTGTTCACTGTTGAATTTGATGAGTTATTCCAATTATACAATCAAAAGGCCCTCGACAAAACACTCGTGACATGCTACCGTGTGTAAGTACTACTTCTGTAATTAAGTCTATATATCTAGCTGATACGTCTCCAACGTATCTATAATTTTTGATTGTTCCATGCTATTATATTATCTGTTTTGGATGTTAATGGGCTTATTTATACAATTTTATATTATTTATGGGACTAGCCTACTAACCCAAGGCCCAGTGGAAATTGCTGTTTTTTTTTGCCTATTTCAGTGTTTCGCAGAAAAGGAATATCAAACGGAATCCAAACGAAATAAAACCTTCGGGAGAGTTATTTTTGGAACAAACGTGATCCAGGGGACTTGGAGTGGATGTCAAGCAACCAACGAGGAGGCCACGAGGCAGGGGGCGCGCCTACCCCCCGGGCGCGTCCTCCACCCTCGTGGGTCCCTTGTGGCACCACCGACCTACTTCTTCCTCTTATATATATTCTTATACCCCGAAAACATCCAGGAGCACCACGAAACCCTATTTCCACCATCACAACCTTCTGTACCCAAGGGATCCCATCCTGGGGCCTTTTCCGGAGCTCCGCTGGAGGGGGAATCGATCACGGAGGGCCTCTACATCAACTCCATGGCCCCTCTAATGATGTGTGAGTAGTTTACCTCAGACCTTCGGGTCCATAGTTATTAGATAGATGAATTCTTCTCTCTCTTTGGATCTCAATACAATGTTCTCCTCGATCTTCTTGGAGATCTATTTGATGTAACTCTTTTTGCTGTGTGTTTGTCGAGATCCGATGAATTGTGGGTTTATGATCAAGTTTATCTATGAACAATATTTGATTCTTCTCTGAAATCTTTTATGTATGATTGGTTATCTTTGCAAGTCTCTTCGAATTATCAGTTTGGTTTGGCCTACTAGATTGATATTTCTTGCAATGGGAGAAGTGCTTTGCTTTGGGTTCAATCTTGCGGTGTCCTTTCCCAGTGACAGCAGGGGCAGCAAGGCACGTATTGTATTGTTGCCATCGAGGATAAAAGATGAGGTTTATATCATATTGCTTGAGTTTATTCCTCTACATCATGTCATCTTGCCTAATGCATTACTCTGTTCTTATGAACTTAATACTCTAGATGCATGCTGGATAGCGGTCGATGTGTGGAGTAATAGTAGTAGATGCAGAATCGTTTCGGTCTACTTGTCACGGACGTGATGCCTATATACATGATCATGCCTAGATATTCTCATAATTATGCACTTTTCTATCAATTGCTCGATAGTAATTTGTTCACCCACCGTAATACTTATGCTATCTTGAGAGAATCCATTAGTGAAACCTATGGCCCCCAAGTCTATTCTCCTTTATATTAATCTCCCATCAACAAGCTATTTCTGGCACCGTTTATTTTGCAATCTTTACTTTCAATCTATATCATAAAAATACCAAAAATATTTATCTTATTATTATTATCTCTATCAGATCTCACTCTCATAAGTGACCGTGAAGGGATTGACAACCCCTTTATCGCGTTGGTTGCGAGGTTCTTATTTGTTTGTGTAGGTACGAGGGACTTGCGTGTAGTCTCCTACTGGATTGATACCTTGGTTCTCAAAAACTGAGGGAAATACTTACGCTACTTTGCTGCATCACCCTTTCCTCTTCAAGGGAAAACCAACGCAGTGCTCAAGAGGTAGCAAGAAGGATTTCTGGCATCGTTGCCAGGGAGATCTACCACAAGTCAATACATACCAAGTACCCATCACAAACTCTTATCCCTCGCATTACATTATTTGCCATTTGCCTCTCGTTTTCCTCTCCCCCACTTCACCCTTGCCGTTTTATTCGCCGTCTTTTTCCGTTCCCCTTCTCTTTTCTAGTTCGTCTCTTTTAGCTTGCTTCTTGCATCACCGTGTGTCATCATGGCTAGTCCCTTATCTGCCACTTTGTCTCCCGAGTTTGAAGTTCTTCACTTCAAACAAAGACAAGGAGAAAATTTAAAATATGCCTGGTTTAGGATGATGGAATCTTATCGTAATTGCACCCTAGAGGTGAATTTTAGAATTTTACTTTGCAATTTTTATGTTGGGCTGAATATGTCGAATAGACAACTCTTGGATTGCGTTGCCAAAGGGAATTTTATCGAAATTGATCCTAGTATTGCTCATGAAATCATAGAGGGAATAGTGGGAGCACTACCTCAACAAAAGGGGTCACATCATACCCAGGAAGAGACACAAGTTTTTGAAAAGATTTGCGAAGTAACGAAAATCTTAAAAAGTCTCTTGAACCTCTTAAGAGTGTTAGTGGAAACCTTCACCGCATGAATATGTTGATTACCCTTTGCAATAAGCGGTTGGATTCTTTATATCTAAAAATTTCTGAATATGAAGGGAAACGTCACTACTAGGAAAAGGGCTATAGCTGATATGGACATTAATGGCGCACCATGTATGTGGTGCGCCGCTGCTATATAGCAGTGGCGCACCAGATACAGGTGCGCCATTAGTGTCCTCATTACTAATGGCGCACCAGACACACGGTGCGCCATTACTAGCAAAAAAATTTATTTTATTTTTCCAAAACTATTAATGGCGCACCAGGGCACAGTGCGCCATTACTAGTTTTAACTAGTAATGGCGCACCACACGCTCGGTGCACCACTACTGACAATTTTTTTACTTTTTTTTCCAAAAGTAGTAATGGGGCACCTGGGCGAAGTGCGCCATTACTAGCTCAAACTACTAATGGCGCACCACACCCACGGTGTGCCACTACTGAGAATTATATTTTTTTGCAAAACTAGTAATGGCGCACCCCTGGCAGGTGCGCCATTAGTAACCACAGTTACTAATGGCACATTTTTAGGTGGTGCGCCATTAGTAACCTGAGACCAGCTAGATATTTTGGACAGCCACCTACCACACTCACTTTCCCCACTTCATTCTCTCCTCCTCCTCCTCCTCCAAGCTTTTCTCAGCTACCTCCTCCTCCTCACCTCATTTGCACCATAGATTCACCCAAATTAAGTGGTTAAATTACCTTTTTTGATAGGTAAGTAAGGGGAAAGCTTTCTTTATGTTGTAGATCTACTTTTTTCTGCCTCCAACAACGTGCACATGCACTTTTTATGGCCTAGCTAGATGTACGTATGTTTGTGGTGTTGCATATATTTGTGGTGTTGCATATATGTTTGTGTTTGCAGGTACCGGTATTTGAAATGCGATAGTTGCCAATATTTTGCCGGAATGTTGATTCATTTCCGTTTCGGCGAGAATTTGGCACTATGCATTCTTTTTGGTCCTATTTTAGGCAAAGTCATGCCAAATTTTTTCTTGGTTCTAAAATATCGTTTTGCTCTACCCCGCAGGCGACCATGGTCCGCACGATGACCGAAGGCATCGTGAATAGGTTTTTGAGCTCCGCGAAGCCCGAGATGCTTCAAAAGAACGAGACGAAGATAAGATGTCCGTGTCGAAGATGCAAGCTGAAGAGCCTTATTGCGGACCTGGATTCTGGGTAGGTGCGGGACCACCTGCTCTTGCGTGGTTTCATGGATGGCTATCGGTGGCAAGGTGATGAAGATGACCATGAAGTCGTCCATGGGGGTCGGGCAAGAAATGAGGAAGGGCAGCAAGACAACCACGACGGCGAGGGCGGGCGAGAAGACGAAGAATCTCCAGGACATGATCATGACGGTGATGCTGGACATGATGATGAGGAAGATCAAGACGAAGGGCATGATCATGAAGATGAAGATGCCGGAGCAGACGATGATGGACCATCGATGGGTTGGGTGCATGACCCTCATATTCAAGAGCTGCTTCTCAAGCAGACGGATAACGCAAGAGCTGCCGTCCGAGAGAAAGCCAAGCTGGATCAACTAGAGATAGACGCGGTTACTCCATTGTATGAAGGATGCAGGCCCGAGGATACCCGCCTGAAAGTAACGCTCATGGCTCTGGAGATGAAGGTAAAACACAAAATGACCGACGCATGCTTCAACGAGAACATGTCATTCTGGCACGAACGTCTTCCCAAGGGGAACAAGTGCCCGACCAGTTTCGAGGAGGCGAAGAAAATCGTGTGTCCTCTAGATTTACCGCACGTGAAGTACCATCTGTGCATGAACAATTGCATCATTTATTGGGACGAGCACATGGAGTCTACCATATGTCCGGTGTGCGGCGTCACTCGATACAAGAAGAGGAAGAAAGCTCCTCGAAAAGTGGTGTGGTACTTTCCGATCACTCCTCGTCTGCAGCGGTATTTCGCGGACCCTAAGCTAGCAAAGCTCCTGCGTTGGCACGCGGATAGGGAGGAGAAGAAGCAAGAAGATGACGAAAATGATCCGGAGATAAATAAAAAAGACAAGATGCTAAGTCACCCTAAGGATGCGAGCCAGTGGCAAGCGTTGAACTTCGAACACCCAGAATTTGGGGACGATCCAAGGAACATCATGCTGGGCACGAGCACCGATGGAGTCAATCCGTTTGGCAGCCAGAGAAGCACACATAGCACCTGGCATGTGTTTGTGTGGATGTACAACCTTCCCCCTGATTGTGCATGAAGAGGAAGTACATTCACATGAGTATGCTAATTGAATGGCCGAAACAACCAGGGAACGGCATCAATCTGTATCTGGGGATGCTGAAAGAGGAGCTAGACATGCTGTGGAAAACGCCAGCCAATACGTGGGACGCCACAGAGAAAGAATATTTCCCTATGAGAGCCGCACTGCTCACGACGGTGCACGACTATCTCAGTTACGGATATCTCACGGGGCAGGTGGTCCACGGATTTTCTGGATGCGTCAGGTGCATGGATGACACAATGTATCGCCAGCTAGATAGAGATCCCAGGTCTTTGAAAACTGTGTTCATGGGACATCGAAGGTGGCTTCGTGACGATGACCCATGGAGAAAACGCAAGGATCTGTTCAATGGTGAAACCGAACCCCGAAGACACCCGCGTACGAGGAGCGGCGAGGAAATAGACGAGCTGTTGAAAATTTGGAAAGATTGCCCACTGCTGGGAAAGAAGAAAAAGGCGCCAGAGCTGGGAAAGAAGCGTAAGGCGCCAGAGCCGCTGCTGAAGGTATGGAAAACGAGGTCTGTTTTCTGGGACTTGCCGTACTGGAAGATCCACCGTGTGCCTCACAGCCTTGATGTCATGCATATCACGAAGAACGTGTGCGAGAGTCTGCTTGGTACCCTGCTCAACATGCCAGAGAGGACCAAAGATGGGCCGAAAGCAAGGGCAGACTTGAAATCAATGGGCATCAGGGAGGAGCTTCATGCTAATGATGATGATGATGATGATGAGGCGAAGCAGGACACGGAAAGTCGTCGCAAAGGCAAAAAGGCCAAGAAGACCGGAAATGACTACCCTCCCGCATGCTTCACTCTAAGTCAGGAGGAGGTCGAGCAGTTTTTCACCTGCCTCGTAGGAGTAAAACTTCCTTATGGTTACGCGGGGAAGATAAGCAGATACCTAGACTCAGCGAAGCAGAAGTTCAGCGGGATGAAGTCTCATGACTGTCACGTGCTGATGACGCAGATACTTCCAGTTGCAATCCATGGGATCATGGACGCGTACGTCCGTGAAACGCTATTTGGCCTATGCAACTTTTTCGACGTCATCTCTCGGAAGTCGGTTGGCGTGACGCAACTCAGAAGGCTATAGGAATATATCATGGTGATACTATGCGAGCTTCAGATGTACTTCCCGCCCGCATTCTTCGATGTTATGGTGCATCTGCTGGTCCATATCATGGAGGATATCATCCAACTCGGGCCGACATTCCTACACAGCATGATGCCGTTCGAAAGGATGAATGGTGTCATCAAAGGATACATTCGCAACATGTCACGTCCAGAGGGAAGCATAGCCAGGGGCTTTCTGACCGAAGAGCGCATCTCCTACTGCACGAATTATCTAGGCATCGAGAACCCCGTTGGTCTGCCCATCAACAGGCACCTCGGCAGGCTCGCTGGATGGGGTCACCATGAGGGTTGCCGCGAAATGCATGTCGACTTTGAGGGTCGACTCGCCGACTTTGAAAGAGCAAACCTAGTCGCGCTACAACACATAGACGTGGTCGATCCTTGGGTGGTAGAGCACAAAACCTTTATTGAGAAGATGTACAATGACCGAGGCCAACAGAGGACGGATGGAGATATAATGAAAGAGCACAACTCATGTTTCACGCGTTGGGTTCAAGGAGAAGCTTCTGTCGTACCCTTTACATGAGGATTATTCCGCGGAAGAAAAACTCATATTCGCCTTATCACAGGGCGCCGAGCACAACCTGATGACCTATGAGGTGTACGATATCAACGCTACACATTCTACACCGAGGACAAGGACATGAAGAGCGATGGTTATCAGAACTCCAGGGTAACGATGGAATCCTACACCGGTAACGACAAGGACAGATACTACAGAAGGATCGAGGAGATCTGGGAGCTGAGCTACGCTGGAGAGAAGGTCCCGATGTTTCGTGTCAGATGGGCCAAGAGCGTCATAAAAGAAGACCGGTATTTCACCACCATGGTTATACCCGAAGCCAAATCCAAGACTGTGGATGCAAAGTCACCGCGAAAAATGAGCCATGGGTACTGGCTTCCCAAGTGGACCAATGCTTCTCCATTACCGACCCGTCAAAGCCTAGTCGTGTTGTCGTGAGGAGAGGCAAAAGGAAGATCATCAGAATGGATGGAGTCGCCAATGAGCAAGACTTCGACAAGTACGGCGACCCGAAGATGGAACATGACGATGACGATGAAGTTCCATACACCACAAGAAGAAGCAGGACCACCCTACCTAAAGCACGTCCATTCAACAGAAGAACTCCATTTGCGAAAAGAAGGGCAAGAAGATTGTGAAAAGATAGCTAGCTAAGATCGATTGTATTTAAATCATAGTCTTCATTTCTCGATTGTA
This sequence comes from Triticum urartu, assembly GCF_003073215.2. Lineage (NCBI taxonomy): Eukaryota > Viridiplantae > Streptophyta > Magnoliopsida > Poales > Poaceae > Triticum > Triticum urartu. Next base: position 536,788,458 of record NC_053022.1, read on the forward strand.
TTTCGACATTTTAAAATGATATTTCTTCTGTTCTAGTCCTCATGAATATTGAATTTGCTAATATTTTTTGAACTCATGAATATTTTTAAATTTCATGGGCACGTTTTGAATTCATGAATATTCTTCAAATTTGATGATATTTTTTCATATTCATAAATGTTTTACCAATTCACAAATGAATGCAACTAAAAATCCAAAAAAAATATTGATGATATTTTTAAATAACAAATTTGATGATATTTTCAAATAACAAATTTGATGATATTTTCAATTAAAAATAAAAAAATTGATGATATTTTCAAAAAAATGATGATATTTGATGATATCTTTTGTTCTAGTCCTCATGAAAATAACAAATTTGATAAAAAAACAAATTATTAGATGCAACAAAAAATAATGAAAAAAAAGTCACTAATGGCGCACCAGAGGAGGGTGCGCCATTGCTATCAGAAAAAAGTTACTAATGGCGCACCAGAGGATGGTGCACCATTGCTATCAGTGTTTTTATGGCGCACCCCTAGATGGTGCGCCATTACTAACATTCCCCCTCTAGCTGGATACCCCTTCGCCCGATCCCCCTTCCCTCTCCCTCGCCAGATCCCCCTTCCCTCCCTCGCCACACCCGCTTCGACGACCCCCCGCGCCCGCTCCAATGACCCCCGCGCCCGCTCCGATGACCCCCGCGCCCGCCCCACACCCGCTCCGGCTCCCCTGTTGGATAAGGCCGAGCCACACCCCTGTGCAAACCCTAGCACCTCCCCACTTCTCCTCCCCTCGCGCTGCTTCACCCGACTAGGTCGTCGCCGTCACTGCATCGTCCCCGTGACCACCGTCGTCCCCGCACCCCACCAAGGAGTCCAGGAGCTTTGCAGTGTTCTTCTACGTCACCTACGGCCACCCGTTCGAGCTCGACGACTCTGCATCGTGCGGATCGAGGCCTTCTTCCACCTCCGGCCACTGCGGCCTCACCGTCGATCCGCGTCACCTCCTCAACCCCGGCCCCGCACGAGCTCTCCATTATCTTCCTCTCGGTGAGCTGCACCGGTTCCCCTTCCCCCCCTTTGATTTCGTCGCCGTAGACTGTCGCACCACCGCGCCCTAGCTCCTGGTTGCCGCCCCCCGTGGCCGTGCTCCCCTCGGCCCCTGGCCGCGCCCTGGCCCCGCCCAGGCGCGCTCACCGCACCGCGACCGCGCCTCCACTACGCCCGGGTCGCGCCCAGCCGTATCGCATGTGTTCTAGATGAGCTGCTGCTAGTTAGTCCCCCTTAGAGACTACATTCTAGATTGCATAGCATAACTCCAGAATTTTGTCATTGCACACCTGCGCATATATTTCTGTTGTGAGCATAACTCCAGAATTTATTAATCTGTGATTCGTATTGGGTTAAAAACTGGGGTGGCTCTGGCTGTAAACTGAACTTGGTTCGGTTAAAAACTGCACTGTCAAATCTGGACAGCAAGCTTATATCTGAAAAATGAGTTAGCTAGGCTCAGAATTTTGAGTTGGCCCTTTACATAAGTTTTAGATAAAGTTTCAAGGTTTCTTTAGAGTATTTATTTGTGTCGTTTGGATGTACAGTTTGAGAGCAGCTATCAGTTTAGTTTGCTGTCCCGAAATATATGTTCCTGGGTACAATATTTTGAGGTGGTATTAAAATAAAGTTACAACATGAAAATTTTAGAGGCTGTTCTGTAGATACTTAAAATACATATCACTTGTCAGGTTTCGTTTGGTATATTAAATCCTATGAAATTATCAAAGTGGGTTGTACTATGTTGGACATAATTTTATGTTTGGACTTGGGTGAATGTAACCAGACTTATACTCTCAGATTTTGTCATAGTTGATGGTGTGAGACTTATAATGTGATAAAGTATATACGTTGTTGCAACACCTCCATATGAAAGTAGAGGCACACTGTGGTGCTAGTTTGCTGGGTTTTGTCTCCGACCATCGTGTCGTGATGATTTTGCAGGTACCCCGAGAGGCCCTTGAGTTTGCCGGAATGTCGATTAACTTCTGTTCCGGCAAATTCGGGTACTCCATACGTCCTATTTTCAGCAAAGGTCATGCTGAAATTTTCCGTGAATTTTAGCACGACTTTGCTAAAAATAGACATATGGGGTACTTGCGACTAATGCATGGGCCGGGGTATCTTAGTACTTAATTAAGTAGGATCAACTGCCTCTTGTGTTATGCATGGGCCTCAGCGTCGACAAACCCTAAATGATAAAACCTTGGCTTTTAGGGTGCCTCGGTGTCGATAAAAACCTAAATGATGAAAGCTTAGGCTTTTAGGGTGCCTCGGCGTCGACAAACCCTAAATGATAAAAGCTTAGCTTTTAGGATGCCTCGGTGTCGAAAAACCCTAAATGATGAGACCATGATCTTGTTCCTTGAGAATAACCAACTTTTTGACCAATTTTTTTCCTATTTAGAGAGAAACATGGCCCACAACGATGAGGCCGGCGGTTCGGGCAAGGCATTCTTGGAGCTGTCCCAGGAGATGGAGGAAGAACCTCACCGCTATGAGGACGCCGCAGAAGACACCAATCCCGACTACACAACCCCTAGTGGTGTCGGGGATGACACGACTGATGGTGCCGCCGAGGATGCCACCACTAATGATGGCGGTGCACGCACAGATGGCAGCCAACCGAAGAAGCAACGGAAGGACCGGCGCCCGAACGTGCTCGGCACCGTCAAGGAGGAATTTACTGAAGTGTCCTCCGAGGGGCATCCAACGGTGCCCAAAGAAATAGTCAAGGGGTACGCGGGACAGCTCGGGTGCATTCTTCGGAGCACCGTCTCGATCAACACCGAGAACCTAAGGCATCATGACCGAGGGAATTTGCGCAACCTCCTCTTCACGAAGTTGCACGAACGATACAAGTTCCCCGGTGACTTTGCAAACACACGCCTCTTAGGGAATAAAGTGAACAGTGCCGCCCTCACGAAGATGAGCACGTCCCTGGCTACTTGGAGAGTCTCGGTGAAGAGCATGATTGAAAAAGGTGATAGTTATGAGAAGATCAAGGAGAAAAATCCTTCGATCAGCGAAGATGACTACCGGGAGTTCAAGATCAAGTGCGAGAGCAACGCATCTGCGAAATCAAGTCAGTGGGGGAAAGAGATGCGGGACTTGAACTTAGGGGTCCACAAACTCGGTCCCGACGGTTATAGAGTGGCGGAACCTATATGGGACAAGGAGGACGCAGAGCATGCCGAGCAAGGCCTACCGCCCCTCTTCGAGAAATACCGTGACAAGCAGACCAGGAACTATGTTAGGGCCCGGTACAAGATTGACCCGGTAACCAAGGAGCTTACCATGGATCCGAAGACCAAGGCTCTTGAGCGTGTTCTAGTAAGGAATACACCCCCGCGTAATTAGCTCCATATGGTTGCATTCTAATTAATGAAGCCAAATTCCTAAATGGTTCACGTTCCTTCTGCAGGACACTGGAAGCAGTAGCGCGGGGTCGTCTCAGAGCTCCCCTTTCGACACCCCTTTAAATAGGGTGTTGAACATAGTGAAAAACAAGGATAAGCTTAGTAAGCCGACGTCAGCTAGTCGTGTGGCCGGCAAAGGCTTGTCCACGAAATGGTCGGAGTACTATACCGCTGGGCGAAAGGAGAGAAAGACCAGCTCGGAAAGCCAGGAGCGCGAGGTTCAACAACTCAAGGCACAAGTGGCGCGGATTCCAGAGATCGTCGAAGAGCAAGTGCGAGACCAACTGGAAGCGACGATCACCGCCATTATGCCTACCTTGGTTTCTGGGCTGCAGGCGTGGATTGCGGGCGGCCAACAGGGGCCGCCCCCGATTCCCAGCTTCACGGGCAGCAACTCGCGCAACGCACCGGTGGCACCATTGGTGTCTCCCGCGGCGGCGCCGACATTGCAGCTTAATACACCCGGGTGTGGGAAGAATACGCCGACCGACACCTCGGCAGCAAGCGGCCCCTCCGTCACTTGCACGCCCGCCGTTGGCGGTGCCTCGACATTAGCCGAGCTCGACGCCATCACGGTAACTAACTAAGCCTCTCGGCCGATGACTTCATCTCCTTGCCTTTGACTGGGCATCCCTGACACCCTACATGTTTTTGCAGGGCGCCGGCGATGTTCCGTGCACTTTCCTGCACTTTGTGAACGACGAGTTGGTCGATGTCGCCAAGGGAGGAATCGTTCAACCGGGCAGCCGCGTGTTCCATGGTAATCAGATGCCACCCACCGTTTATAGGGTTCAACTGGTTCGGGTGCTGCCGAGCTTCGACGACATGTTACCTCCATATCGACCCCATGGGGCCGATGAAGATGATGTGATGACCCTCAGCGCCTGCATAAGCTGGCCCATGCTTTGGCCGAAGGGCCAGATTCGTTTGAGGGTGGGGGACACCACCCCACAGACAACACCGCCAGCCGTGCCGGCGCCAAGCCATGGCAAGACCCCCGCAACACTACCGGACATGCCGGACATGGATATGGCACAGGATCCGGACATGCATATGGCACATGATCCGGACGACGACGACGATGGTACATTTACCAACGTCGATAAGTACTTCAACGAACATGGGTACGGTGAAGAATTCTTGGGGCCTCCTTCTCAAGAACCCAACCCTGCAAAAGACGATCTAGCTGGTACCATGGAGAAACCCAGTTGCAACAGGCATCGTCTAGCGTTCAGTTCTCAGGAGACGCCTCCAGCTGCCGCCTTCACTGAGCCTCAGATAGCCGAGGTGCAAAATATTATCAGCCCCAACACACTCAAGAAGGTTGTCTGTGAGCAGAACTCGATCCCATTACAACAGAAGAAGAAGGGACAAAAAAGAAAGAGTAACAAGGGTGCGAGCCAGCCGGCACCGAGTACGATCCGTGCTCAGGACGGGCCACCTTCACCTAAGGATATCTTGAGGAGGGTGCATGTGGCAGGTAGGCCGATGCTACCGACTAATCTGCTCAATGCTGCAACCGGTGCTATGCAGAGTCTGCATGATAGTGTTCTTTCTTTGGAGAAGCGGCGTTTTCGAGAGAATGATGTGGCATACCCGGTTTTCATGGCCAAGGTGCCAGAGGGCAAGGGCTTTGTGGATAGCGCCATCAGGGGTATGATCGTCCTGCGGTTTGATGACATCTTCGCTATGTTTAAACTTCATCCGCTGCACTACACCTTCGTTCGGCTATTTTCGCTGAGTATGGAGATGCGGATCATTAGAGACAAGACCCAGGACATCGTGATAGTCGACCCCTTCTACATGCGTGCTAAGATCTTGGGCAGCGCTGGGGACCGGCAAGTCGCGAGTTCATACCTCGAAGGCGTCATTCGGGCAAACCCAGATAAGGATAACTTCCTCGTGCCTTACTTTCCCGAGTAAGTCATCCCCTCACTGCCCCGTAACATATGATTTCTTATTCGATCGTTCTTTTTTTTTCTAACATTCCATGTTTTGTGCAGTGACACACATTGCACACTCATCCTCTTAAGCCTGAAATATTCCATGGCCACGTATTTCGACTCAGACTGTCAGTCGAAGAAAGACTACACAAATATCAAGAAAGTTCTTGATGATGTTCTCCCCGCCTACGCCAGATCTGGAGGCACCTTCAGCAGGCCAATTCGTAGGTATGGCAAGCACGTGTTCGCCCATAAAACGACGTTCCCCTGCATCAAGCAGTCGCCTGGTGGTCCGAAGGATGCCTACTATGCCCTCCATCACATGCGGGTGATCGTACGGGACCATAATCACCTTCTGCTACCAAATAATCTCAAAGATTGGGCCGCAAGATTGTCGGCAATCCAGGACGCGGACATCAGACAAGAATTCTTTCGCATCCAGTCGGAGTTTGCGGAAATCATCCATCAAGATGTACTTCATACCTCGGGCAGTTCTACCTCAGATATCAACCGTCCAACAGTGAGATAGAAACAACGCTACAAATGCAGGCTGGCAACGCCCGCGGTTTCATGACCATCACGACAAACAGCGGCTTCATCCATGCTCCGGTCCCTGAGTCGAGTCAAAAGTAGTGATGCTATGTGTAGTTCTGAAATATCGATTAGCTCATGTTGTAATTAAACTTTAATGAACTTGTACGTCTCTTTGGTTTGGACAGTCGTTCAACTTATATGTAATCGATGCTATTTATTAGTAGGACCACGAATCGTGCTATTAATGTCTTGCTTTTCTCTTCCGATCCTTTTGTTGCATACTTATATATTGCTTATGTATTGTTTGTGAATTGCTACTAACATTTTGTTTGGCTAGTGCATAGAGATGCCGTCGTATGTCGTGTACAAGGGTAAGGTTCCCGGAGTCTACGACGACCGGGAGGAGTGTCGGAGACAGGTTCACCATTTCAGCGGTAACAGTTACAAAGGGTACACCACTAGGGCGGAGGCGGAAGCTAGATACGTGCGCTACCTAGCGGGAGAGAGGAGGGAGCGGAGGAGGAACCGGATGAAGATCAGTTTCATCGCGATGATGCTAATCATGATGACCGCAGCTCTCTTCTATGTGATGGTAGTTTAGATGACCGATATCGACTTGTAATGTGAAGACAAACTCGCTACTCGCGGTCTCGAGACTTGTAATGTTCTAACTTTGTTCGTTATTTTGAATTCGGAGACTAGCTAATATGATGAATTGTATTCGGAGACTAATCTTCTATTGTATTCGATAAATCTGATGTTGCTGTGTGGTGCTGTCTATATTCTGTGCAGTAATATATTTTGTAACCTGTGCAAATATCAAAAAATAAAAAAAATTCTAATATTCATACTAGTGGCGTACCATACAGCACATTAGTGGCACACTGCTCTAAAAATACTAGTGGCGCATTGTCTGTTAGTGCGCCATTAGTAACCCAGAGCAGAAGGTAAATATGGCCCCTTGGGAGGCATACTAATGGCGCACCATGGGACATACTAATGGCGCACTGCCTGGTGCGCCACTACTGTCTGATATACTAATGGCGCAATGCCTGGTGCGCCACTATTGTCTGATATACTAATGGCGCACTAGGGGTGCACCATTAGTATTAGTTACTAATGGCGTGATGATAGTGGCGCACCTGTAGTGCGCCATTAATGGCCAAAACAGGTGCGCCACTAACAGGCCTTTTCCTAGTAGTGCGTAAAGAACCTCCTGGATTCGAGCATGACTCCGCTAAAAAAATTAAAACCAAAGATGATAATACATATATCTATCCTTGCTTTTATGCCTAGCTAGGGGCGTTAAACGATAGCGCTTGTTGGGAGGCAACCCAATTTATTTTTGTTTCTTGCTTTTTGGTTCTGTTTAGTAATAAATAATTCATCTAGACTCTGTTTAGATGTGGTTTTATGCTTTTAATTAGTGTTTGTGCCAAGTAGAACCTTTGGGAAGACTTGGGGAAAGTCTTTGCCATCTTGCTGTAAAAAAACAGAAACTTTAGCGCTCACGATATTTGCTGCCATCTTTTACTGGAGAGTGAGATTAAGTTGATTCTTTTTGCAGATGATTAATAGATAAATTCCTTACTTCCAGAAAGTTATTTTAGAATTTTTGGGGTTACATAAGTATTCTAAACCTACCGATTACTACAGATTGTTCTGTTTTTGACAGATTCTGTTTTTCGTGTGTTGTTTGCTTATTTTGATGAATCTATGGCTAGTATCAGAGGTTATGAAACATAGAGAAGTTGTAATACAGTAGGTTTAACACCAATATAAATAAATAATGAGTTCATTACAGTACCTTATGTTGGTGGTTTGTTTTCTTATACTAACGGAGCTCATGAGATTTTCTGTTTAAGTTTTGTGTTGTGAAGTTTCCAAGTTCTGGGTAAGGATTTGATGGATTATGAAACAAGGAGTGGCAAGAGCCTAAGATTGGGGATGCCCATGGCACCCCAAGGTAAAATTCAAGGATAACCAAAAGCCTAAACTTGAGGATGCCCCAGAAGGCATCCCCTCTTTCGTCTTTTTCTATCGGTAACTTTACTTGAGGCTATATTTTTATTCACCACATGATATGTGTTTTGCTTGGAGCGTCTTGTATGATTTGAGTCTTTGATTTTTAGTTTACCACAATCATCCTTGCTGTACACACCTTTTGGGAGACACACACGTGAGTTAGTATTTATTAGAATACTCTATGTGCTTCACTTATATCTTTTGAGCTAGATAATTTTGGTCTAGTGCTTAACTTATATCTTTTAGAGCACGGTGGTGGTTTTATTTTATAGAAATTATTGATCTCTAATGATTCACTTATATCATTTTGAGAGTCCCTTAGAACAGCATGGTAATTTGCTTTGATTATGAAACTAGTCCTAATATGATAGGCATCCAAGATGGGTATAATAAAAACTATCATAGAAAGTGCATTGAATACTATGAGAAGTTTGATACTTGATAATTGTTTTGAGATATAAAGGTGGTGATATTAGAGTTGTGCTAGTTGAGTAGTTGTGAATTTGAGAAATACTTGTGTTGAAGTTTGCAAGTCCCGTAGCATGCATGTATGGTAACTTTTGTGTAACAAATTTGAAACATGAGGTGTTCTTTGATTGTCTTCCTTATGAGTGGCGTCGGGGATGAGCGATGGTCTTTTCCTACCAATCTATCCCCCTAGGAGCATGCACGTAGTGCTTGGTTTTTGATGACTTGTAGATTTTTGCAATAAGTATGTGAGTTCTTTATGACTAATGTTGAATCCATGGATTAGATGCACTCTCACCCTTCCATCATTGCTAGCCTCTTCGGTACCATGCATTGCCCTTTCTCACCTTGAGAGTTGGTGCAAACTTCGCCGGTGCATCCAAACCCCGTGATATGATACGCTCTGTCACGCATAAACCTCCTTATATCTTCCTCAAAACAGTCACCATACCTACCTATTATGGCATTTCCATAGCCATTCCGAGATATATTGCGATGCAACTTTCCACCATTTCATTTATGACACGCTTCATCATTGTCATATTGCTTTGCATGATCATTTAGTTGACATCGTATTTGTGGCAAAGCCACCATGCATAATTTATCATACATGTCACTCTTGATTCATTGCCCTTCCCGGTACACCGTCGAAGGCATTCATATAGAGTCTTATTTTGTTCTAGTATCGAGTTGTAATCATTGAGTTGTAAATAGATAGAAGTGTGATGATCATCATTAATACATTGTCCCAAACAAAAAAGGTGAAAAAAGGCCCAAAAAATAAAAGAAATAAAAAGGGGCAATGCTACTATCCTTTTTTCCACACTTGTGCTTCAAAACAGCACCATGATCTTTATGATAGAGAGTCTCTTGTTTTGTCACTTTCATATACTAGTGGGAATTTTTCATTATAGAACTTGGCTTGTATATTCCAACAATGTGTCACAGCCCCAGTTCAGCCCTTGCTTGACTTTGCTTGTTCATCATGCCATCATGTTTAAATTCCAAAGAAACTTGAAATGGGGATTGCCTAAACCCCTAGCATCAAAGGAAGTCACTAGGTTCAACTAAAATATTTTCAGTAAATCCAAATGGCTTTAAAAAATGTTCATCATTTATGGAAAATGCTATAAACAGTAACCAGAGGTGATGCACATTTTTCCATGACATATTTGGGCTCTGAATTAAATCATACTCTATTTGCATTTGGGCATTTAAAAGCTATAAAATATTTTAAATGCTCAAATAATCATAAACTAAAATGTTTACTGTTGGATATATTATAAACAGTAGCCATGATTAGTTTCATGATTTTTGGAAATGTCCTAGCATTTTAATTAAGTCAAAACAATTGCAGAAAAAATAGAAAACAGAAACTAAATTAGAAAGAGAGAGAGAGAGAGTAACCTCACCTGGCCTCCCTGTAGTCTGGCCCAGTTTCTGCCGGCCCAGCCCACCTCCTCCTCCCTCCTACTGTCTTCAACCTCCTGCCAGTGGGCAGGAGGGCGTGTGGTCGCCGCACGCGCGCCAGCTCCAGCTTCCACCGCGGCGCCCCGGCTCTTCTGGATGCGCGACGGAGACGCCCGAGACCTTCTCCCCCTGTTCCCCTCGCAGCTCTCTCTCCCCCCTCCTCTGACTCTCTCTCCCATGACCGACCGTACGCACCCGAGACCGCCGACGAGAACCACCACGGCCACAGTTACTCCCTCGCCCCTCTGTTGTGCCCACGAGCTCCGCATCATCTTCCTCGTCATGTCCACCGAGCCAAGCCAACCGGGACGCTCCGTAGCGTCATCATCGCCACCGTCTTCAACCTCGGGAGCCGGTCACCGCCGACGTCGATTCGCCGTCGCCAAGCCGTCCCTGAGCAAGCTGAGCCCCTCTTCGTGATCGTCGTGAGACCCGCCATCTTTCCCCCCTCTCCCATGTTCATTTGCATGCTATAGGTGTGCTAGTCACCGGACCCGAGAGCTCACCGCTGCCGCGCTCATCGTCGCCGGCGAATAGGCTAGCAACCTTCGCGTCTGAGCACTGCTACGTGTTTAGCATGCTCCCAGAAACCCAACACCACCATCAGCTAGTCCTCCCGTGCACCGCAACGTCGACCCCGAGCTTGACCGAACTCCGGCCACCGCGGACTTGCTCGTCGTCGTTGGCTCCGGCCACCATAGGCCCAGCCTCCACCACCACTAGACATGCGCCTGCAAGAGCTCTCCAACGAGCCCAAGAACAGCCTCGCCCGTGCCCTGTGGGCGTTTTCCGAGCCGCGCCACCGTCTCGGGCCTCGCCGGCGTCGAGTCGCCGGTGGGTTTGACCCCCGCTAACCATTGACCGGGTGGGCCCAGTTTGACCCCCTGGGTCACTGACATGTGGGCCCCATGCCACTAACTAAACTAGGATTAGTATTAGTTTAACGCTAGCTAAATTTAGTTAGTTAACTAACTACTGACAAACGGGACCCACAGGTCAGGGTTGACCTGGACCACGCCTGTTGACCGCTGACATCACATTGACGCAATGCTGACGCAATAACTCTTTTCTAGATTTATTCTTATACAGGAAATTCAAAAAAAATAGTATAAACTTCTAAAATTCATATAAATTCAACCGTAACTCCAAATGAAATAATTTATATATGAAAAATGATAAGAAAAATCCAATCTATCCATCTGTACCATTTGCATGCATGTTAGAGCAACCTACGTCCTCTGTTTAGGACAATTCAATTAAATGGCATTTAAGAAAGCACAAATGGAGTTTGAATTTGAACCTAGTGTTCAAACCAACTCCATTTAACTTGTGGCTAGTTGCATTAGGCCAATCAACAGCATATTGCCATGTCACATTCATGCATCATATTGTTGCATGGCATTGATTGTGTTTCTACTTTGTTTGTTGGTGGTTGTTCCCTCTCGATAGACGTGGTTTCGACGATGAGATCGATGACACCGATGAAGAGTTATACTATCTTCTGAAGTGCCAGGCAAGCAAAACCCCCTTGCTCATTCCGATACAATCCCACTCTCTTGCTCCTGCTCTCTTTTACTGCATTAGGACAACAACGATTCATCTGTTACTTTCCGCGGTAGTTGAACCCCTTATCCTCTGCATGACCTGTCATTGCCACAGTAAATAGATGAAACCCACTAGCATGAGTAGGAGTTGTTTGAGCCCTGATGTGCCTACTCATTCATGCTTGTCTGTCATGCCTGCTATTGCATAGAGTTGTGTCAGGTCTGATTCATCGGGGATGAATCGGAGGTGTGTGAACATGTCCTACTATTGAGAGCTAAGTGTGTGAACATGATTTGGTAAAGGTATCGATGAGAGGCCATGTAGGAGTACATGGTGGGTTGTTTCATTGAAGCCGTCCTCAGGAACTGAGTTTTGTGTTTGTGATCCATGAAACAACTACTACCACACATTGGGCCCTGAAATATGACCCCGCTTGACTTACTGACCCCTCTCGTCCTCTGTCCAGGAGTTGCAACTAGTTTCTGGTGTTTATAGGTTATGTGTTGGCGGCCGTGCGTAGCGCTGACCCTAGGGGTGGGCTATGATGCGGTAGATACACCGTGGCCGGGTATGCCGGGCGCCCGTTTGGCGTCTCGGGACCCTGTACACATCGTTTGGGGCCGTTGAGGACACCCCGGCCGGATTTCCTTGCGGATGGAACCCGAATAGGCGATAAACCTGGACTAGAGACTTGTACGGTTAGTCAAGTCGTGGTCTACACCCACGTCGGCTTTCGCTTGAAGTCTGCCGAGCACATGTCGTGTGCAGACGCTAAGTGGTGGAAACATGTGTGACGAAGTACACCCCTGCAGGGTATAAAACTATTCGAATAGCCGCGTCCGCGGTAAAGGACTTCTGGGTTGCCTATAACAGTTCATAGACAAGTGGAAGTGGATACTCTAAAATGCGCAAGATAAGCGTGAGTGCTATGGATGGCGTTCTTGTAGGTAGACGGGAGCGGATCCATAGTGGTGTATTGATTGGTGAATATGTGGACTCATGTGCGCCACCTCAAAAGAGTTACTTGCAGTCGTAGTTCAGGTTAGCCACTGAGTCAAAGTTGGCTTGCTGCAGTTAAACTCCACCACCCCCTTTGTTGATACTGATGCATATGTAGCTAGTTCTGATGTAAGTCTTGCTGGGTACATTTGTACTCACGTTTGCCTATTTTATGTTTTGCAGAGAGACGTCAGTCTCGCTAGTAGTTCCGTGTGGACTTCGATGTTTAGCTTGATACCTCAGCTACGATCTCGTGCCCTCGGCAGGATCGGGTAGATAGTCAGGCTTCTCAGCCTTTTTCATTTGTAGATGTCTGTACTCAGACATGCTAAGCTTCCGCATGTGTTTGTCTTGTATGCTCTGAATGTTGGGTCATGAGACCCATGTTTGTAATATCTCGCTCCTCGGAGCCTAATGAATAAATACTTGAGTTGTAGAGTTATGTTGTGATGCCATGTTGTATTTGCACATATCGGGCATATTGTGTGTATGATTGAAATGCTTGGTATGTGTAGGATCTGACAATCTAGTTGTTTATCCTTGGCAGCCTCTCTTATGGGGAAATGTAGTCTAGTGCTTCCTTGAGCCATAGTAGTCCGCTACAGCCTGGTTCACCGGAGTACTGCTAGCCCGGCACTACTGTTCAGGACACTTGACTGGCCGGCATGTGTTTCATTTCGTTCCTGTGTTTGTCCCTTTGGGGAAATGTCACGCGGTGACATCCGGAGTCCTGCCTAGCCTGCTACAGCCCGGGTTACCGTAGTCCTGTTAGCCCAGTACTACAGCCCGGATTCACACGCTGCTGACCGACATGCTCAAAGTTGATTCATGTATGCCTGTCCCCATAGGTTAGTGCCACTTTGGGTTCATGACTAGCCATGTCGGCCCGGGTTCCCTGTCATATGGATGCTAGCGACACTATCATATACGTGAGCCAAAAGGCGCAAACGGTCCCGGGCCATGGTAAGGCGACACCCGTGGGAATACCGTGCGTGAGGCCGCAAAGTGATATGAGGTGCTACCGGCTAGATCGATGTGACTTGGAATCGGGGTCCTGACAGCTTTGGTATCAGAACCTGACTGCCTGTAGGATTACCAAGCCAAACTCGTCGAAGTTGAGTCTAGAAATGCTTTAGTTATATAGTAGGACAAATGCCCGTGCGTTGCAACGGGCTAACAATATCGTAAAACTTGCTCTATGTGAGAGTACACATCATTTTTTATATCTAGTTCTGATAAACATCGGTAATAAGTTTATAATCTTATTGCCTTTCAGAGTATGACGCATGGACGTAAAGAAGCCACCCTAACATCTTTCATCTGATGGAAGAGTAGTGGTGCACGTAATAGCCTAGTAATTGGTTTTATTTATTACTTTTTGGAAAATGCAAATATTTCTTTATTTTAAATTAATTAAAGAATCTTTAATTTTTTATCCTTTTATTATAATTGAAACATGTTTTGAAATCAACATTTTTTGAACATGTGTTTTTAAATTTGAATTTTGTGATCAATTTTAAATGATTTTGTTAAAAAAATTTGGAACATTTATTGGTATTTCAATGCATTTTTAAAGCATGATTTTTTAAAAGCAAAAAGAATTTGAAACACTATTTATCTCACATGCTCGGTGACCGCAATTTAAAAAAGGATTGTTGGTGTCTAGATCATGTAGTATAAAGTTGAGAAAGCCGTCGAGATGTGCTTTGATGGTCCTCCTTCATCTTAGCAGTTAGCACTAAAATCGGATGGAAGAGGAATGGTATAAGTGTTTCTAACGGGATATACAGACGGTGGAATTACTTATACTATTTGAGAGTTTAATTACTAATATAAAAGTTTTTCTTAGAACTTTTAAAAGTTTTGAATGCAAACGAATTTATTTTAAATGCAAGTGTAGTGGTGCATCTAAGTAGGGTTTTTTATATATAGTTTTTTGTGTGTTAAGAGCAACTCCAACGACCCATTTCATCCGCGGCCGTTCGTTTGGATCGGCGCGAACAGAAAAGTCGGCCCAACGCGCCAACCCAAACGGATGCGCGTCCGCTTTCGTCCGCCCGCCGACCCATTCCCGGCCCATTTTTGAGTCAGATTTGCGTCGGCGCGGACACAAGACAGAAGCGCGTGCTCGCCCTCTTTCTTCACCGAGCCCGCTGATCGGTGCCACATTGGCCTCTTCACATCAAACAGCACACCCTCGCCCGCCTGCTTCGTCGCCGACACCGCCGTCCATTTTTTCCGATAAAAAGATAGTTCTAGCGTACACAGATAAAGAAAAGACCAACTACTCATCGCTTTCCGACTCCGACTCGGTAATGTCCTCCTCCGACGTCTGAATGTAGGCGTCAGCATGCTGCTCGTCTTCGAAGTCCCAACCTGACATTTCTCGTAGCTTCAGTTTCAATTGAGCGGCCTGCTTCCGCGAACGCTTGTCCTCCCGATAGGCAGCTCGCTCCGTCCTCCTCGCGTCCCTCTCCGTCCTCCTTTGCTTGTAGAACTGGCGCTCGTCGACGATGTCCTGCGGGAAGCGTTCGCGCCACACCACCATGGCTTCCACGTCCATCTCGGCGATAGCGAGGTGACGCTGCCGCCTCCGGTGGACACAAACGATCCTCGTCGGTGAAAAGCCGCGGGAGAGGCGCGAGATCCTGTGCCCGCTGGCTCGACACGTCGGGAAAATTCATATCCCGACGAGGCCTCAGGAGGCGCCACGCCGCCATGTCGTGCGCGCAGGCCGCCTCCTCTGCGGTGTCGAAGGTGCCGAGGATGAGGCGTTTCTCGCGAAACCAGATCTCGGAGGAGAAGGCGCCGGACCGGTGCTCGCGGACTCTGCGAAAATCCGAAGCGCCCAGGCGGCGCATCAACATGGTGGCGCAGAGGCGACGAGGCTAGTGAGAGGGGGCGAGACGAGTGGGCAGCGGTTAAAGCATGGAGGGAGCGCCTTCTTATAACGAGCGTCGGCCGCGGCGCGCGCGAACCTTTCCCGCGCACTGGAGCGCCAAAACCAACGCACGCTAGGCCTCTTTTCTCCGTGCGCGCGAACCTTTCCCGCGCGCTGGAGCGCCAAAACCAGCGCGCGCTAGGCCGCTTTTCCCCGTACGCGCGAACCTTTCCCGCGCACTGGAGCGCCAAAACCAGTGCGACGGCATGGCCGCTGGCATGATCTAAAACACGCACGGTCATGAAATGGGTTGACCCGTTGGATGCACTGCCGACCCAAATTTAAAAGAGGACGAACGGCGGACGGGCAGCCGACCCAAACAGACAAAAACATCTTCCATTTGGGTCGGCCCGTTGGAATTGCTCTAACATTCAAAAGCAAACAGGTTTTTACTATGTTGTTTGTTTTTTAGAAAATGTTGGTTGTTTGGTTGCAAGATCTCCATTTGTTTTTTGTACTATTTGAAAGACCGCACGCACTTCCCGTCAACATAAGTAAAAAAAGCAAACTTTGTTGGTAAATTTCAGATGGAGGCCACGTACAGCATCACGTGTACGCCTCGTCCAATCTAGTCAAATTCGCTGGCAAGCCTATCCTCGCGCGGCGCCGCTAGCTCGTCCGGGATCCTCTGCTCCAGAGGATCCCACGGCCGATGGCGGTTGCCGATTGTGCTAATCCCGATCCCGATTTCCCAAATCTTTCTTCGTTTGTGGGATTAATTCCTTCGTTCTACTCCCTTCATACTTTTGTTGATTTCTGATACGGCAAAATCGCTAGCGAATATAAATTGAGTGGATTATACGCAAAGGAGCGAGGTGGGACTATTTCTGAGTTCTAATAATAGTATTTTTCTCTACTCGTCTAATCATCGTTTAAAAAAAAAGTGCGGGCCATGGTGACGAGCAAACTCACGTCTCGGTCTAGCGACGGACGGGACCTACTCCATACGGCAAAAGGAGTGCGGGTTCTATTATGAAAAATTACAGGGACTTTTTATAAAAATGTCGCGACGGTGAATTCAAAGACTCAATCCGTGCTTTATTATTAGAGATAGAAGGGAATTGATTGTGGAAGGGAACGTAAGGCTCTTTTTACTCCTTTACCTTATGCCCTTCTGATATGAGTCAACCTCTTCCTTTCTACGGGGATTAAGAAGTAGGCCTTCTCATCTATCTACCAGGATGACGAGTTACTATGATAGAGACTTATAGGATTGGTGGATTTAAGCCCCAGTTAAGTCTCTACTACTTTCGTGTTCATAGTTGGTCCCGAAACCTTGATATGATGATGCTAAGTGGTTATGCCACCTTTTTGCAGGATGTCTAAAATCTTTTGAGAATTTACAACCGTTATGCTGTCTGAGTCATCCCAGGTCTCTAACTAGTCTGATGCATTTGCAAATCCCTTCTTCATGTTTCCGATGTCCTTTTGGGCCAGATTAAGCACACTAACGGTCTGTTGAGGTACTCTACTACCTCGACATATATGCTGGAGATATTATTATGACCATAGGTGTTTTAGGGAGTCACCTAGTAATCTAGCCATGTTTTGTGTTCCTAGTGTGATGATTCTGGCCACCATTCTCGAAAGCATCCCGATGCCATTTAGTAGTAGGTATTCTATTTCTGGGTTCTTGAGCCCAAGATTTACTCTACTTACCTCGTGTTGACAGTGTTTGCTCGTTCCTTTAGGTTATTAGTAATCTTTTGATAGTCCTCAAGGTCTGTGGTACATCGTTCTTCCAATACCATGAGCCAATATGGCAGAAGTTATTTGAACCAAGAGATCACAATCAGAGTACTCTTGAGGAGTTCTCCATTCATAATTGTGACTCTGCCAGTCCTACTTCTCTGCATGGGTTATCCGGAAGAAACATGTTGAACTTGATTCGACATACTAATCTATGCATCCACAACTCAGAAAGTTATATGTTCCTTGAGTTGACCCTCCTTAGCTGTATCCCGACCCTAGTCTATCACTTGATAGTCAGGAATATTTGTGCATTCGTGTTCATCGATGCCTATTATTCTTATGGTCCGTCAAGCCATTCTATTCTAGAATGACTAGGAGAAACAAACCCCAGTACCTCATCCATATCTAGGATTGGGTCAAAGTAGTTGTATTCCATGGATCAAAATGCCAATCCAGCTTTTGCTCTGTTATACCTTGAAGTGTTACCATATTTATGTCAAGGATATTATAGGAATTGCACCATCTCTTATGAATTCTTGATGCAGTGATACTTCTCACCATCATCATTCATTCCTCAGTCCTTGTGTTGTTGTAACCGGAATGCCGACAAGTGAATTGTGATGTGTGAAATCAATACTCCGAGCAACTCGTTGCTTGGTAGTAAATGGACAACATTCTCATTCTTAGCTTGTTGGTTATTAAATCATCATCCTAAGATTGATCGTGCTACCTAATCCTTATTTCTGGTGCACTCTTCGATCCATGAGTTAGGATTGTGTCAATCCCTCACTCTTTTGATCATATCATCTTGCCCTGAGAAGCAAGGTTGTTCTCGAGCTTAGTAACATATTGGTGGTTCGTGATTTTCCGAATATCTTCTCGGAAGTGTTACCAGGTTGTCACCTGACCGCTATGTTGAGTTCGTGATCAAGTTGGTTTCTTGTAGCCACGCCTTTTCTCCAAGAATCGGTGTTGGATACCCCTGAGCTAGTTGGTTAAGCTAAACAACAACTTGGAGAGTTGGAAGATAAAAGCTTGTCTGACCTAGTTCATGTTAAGGGATATCTTTTTGTGTGTGCGTGTGTTGAAGAAAGATGATATCTTCACCAATTGGTCCTCGTGATCAGTTGTTGGATTTATTGTCTTGTCAAAACTTTGACTTGAGTATGGGCTATCGCCTAGTCAAATCATAACCAACGATGTTCGTAATGTTGTCTTACTCGTGGTTGATCCCTCGAGCATACACCATTACATCTTTTGGTCTGACCAATGATATCACCGTGTTCACATGATGGTGGAAGTCCAGTGATATGGAAACTCCGATGAGTTGCTGTTGAGCCCATCAGCAACATTTTGTCTCCCCCATGATTCATGTTGAACATTAAGCTAGTATTGGGAACTTTGTAACCATTGCCTTCATGTTGCGTTCATGAGGTATATGTTTGGTGCAAGAAGTGGCTTTCTCCAAGTTCACGTGCATTAGGTGCAAGTTGCCGTCGTGAATTCGAGAAAGTTAGTTTTGCTTCCTCGGGAATCATCCCAAGTCAGTCATGCACGTGCGAAGTATACTATGGCTTGAGAGATTAGCTACCTCCATCCCATCAGTATTTCCTAGCACACCAAGCCACTGATTGATTTGTTCAAAGAAAAGAAGTTCATGCGCTAACCCTGAAGGGCCCGGACGGATATGCACAAGACTTCGTTATCCCAATGATGGTTCCCAACCCGAACTCAATAGTGTTTTTATTATAAGACTACTACGTGGTCATTCTTGTCTTCGACAACACGCTCACATGTAGCAGAACCGGCTCATGTTTTGGAGCCTGCTATCATAGTTCATATCCCGAGAATCTCGCAACGTCATCTCGTCGATTTGTGTTGCAAACTTTCTTTCGGACATGTTGAGTCTGGAATATCCTGACACCAACCAGATCTGAGTCTCAGGCAGATACGATGGTTGGAACTTTCCCAACAGTTGCATTTTGTTCCCAGTTTGCACCGCCATTGTGCCAATTCCCCATGGGATGCCCTTCTCGGTAGTTGCTATCCAGGATCATCTTCAAGAGTGGTCCTGTCATGGGTCCCATCCATTTCCGGTGATAAGCAAAAGTCATCCATTGCGTTGTCTTCAACAAGGTAGTCCACATCATCCATCCTAGTCCGAGTATGCAATTTCTTCGAGCTCTTTCAAACAATCAATTGTAATTTGCCTTAAGCTGGTATGAAGAGTTTCAATGATCTATGGATCAAAAGTAATTCTTTTTGCCACGTAAGGGAACAGTCCAACGAGTCACCTTTCCCAAGGTGCCCCGTTACGGGATCATGGCAATTATTTCCTCCCCACCTTGACACCATCCACCATCTTTCCAAGCATGGAATTGTTGCCCACCAAATCAAACCCTTTCATTGTTCTTCCATCCCTCTCGATGTGTTTTGTGTCTCAACTTGAGATGTTTCAACATCTCATTCCGCGAGTGATATTGTATAGCTCAATCTTCGAGAAGATCAATCCTAGTAGAGTTTCTTTTTGTTGTCATCGCGTGGATGAAGATCTCAAAGCGAGGATGTCAAGATCAACGTATGCAACGAATCAACAACCTTATGAGGTGCAACCTAGATCGTGAAGATTATGTTAGCTTGTGTTCCCCCTTCACCTTACCCTACGTTTGAATCTCGGGACGAGATTCTTGTTTAGTGGGGGTGAGCTGTCACAGCCCCAGTTCAGCCCTTGCTTGACTTTGCTTGTTCATCCTGCCATCATGTTTAAATTTCCAAAGAAACTTGAAATGGGGATTGCCTAAACCCCTAGCATCAAAGGAAGTCACTAGGTTCAACTAAAATATTTTCAGTAAATCCAAATGGCTTTCAAAAATGTTCATCATTTATGGAAAATGCTATAAACAGTAACCAGAGGTGATGCACATTTTTCCATGACATATTTGGGCTCTGAATTAAATCATACTCTATTTGCATTTGGGCATTTAAAAGCTATAAAATATTTTAAATGCTCAAATAATCATAAACTAAAATGTTTACTGTTGGATATATTATAAACAGTAGCCATGATTAGTTTCATGATTTTTGGAAATGTCCTAGCATTTTAATTAAGTCAAAACAATTGTAGAAAAAATAGAAAACAGAAACTAAATTAGAAAGAGAGGGAGAGAGAGTAACCTCACCGGGCCTCCATGTAGTCTGGCCCAGTTTTTACCGGCCCAACCCACCTCCTCCTCCCTCCTACTGTCTTCAACCTCCTGCCAGTGGGCAGAAGGGCGTGTGGTCGACGCGCGCGCGCCAGCTCCTGCTTCCACCACGACACCCCGACTCTTCTGGATGCGCCACGGAGACGCCCGAGACCTTCTCCCCCTGTTCCCCTCGCAGCTCTCTCTTCCCCCTCCTCTGGCTCTCTCTCCGGTGACGAACCGTACGCACCCGAGACCGCCGATGAGAACCACCACGGCCACAGTTACTCCCTCGCCCCTCTGTTGTGCCCACGAGCTCCGCATCGTCTTCCTCGTCATCTCCACCGAGCCAAGCCAACCGGGACGCTCCGTAGCGTCATCATCGCCACCGTCTTCAACCTCGGGAGCCGGTCACCGCCGACGTCGATTCGCCGTCGCCAAGCCGTCCCTGAGCAAGCTGAGCCCCTCTTCGTGATCGTCGTGAGCCCCGCCATCTTTCCCCCCTCCCCCATGTTCATTTGCATACTATAGGCGTGCTAGCCACCGGACCCGAGTGTTGGGGAACGTTGCAGAAAACAAAAATTTTCCTACGGTTTCACCAAGATCCATATATGAGTTCATCTAGCAACGAGTGATCGGATGCATCTACATACCTTTGTAGATTGCGAGCGGAAGCGTTCAAAGAACGGGGATGATGTAGTCGAACACGACGTGATCTAAATCACCGGAGATCCTAGCACCGAACGGATGGCACCTCCGCGTTCAACACACGTACGGTCAGCGTAATGTCTCCTTCTTCTTGATCCAGCAAGGGGAAAGGAGAGGTTGAGGAAGATGGCTCCAGCAGCAGCACGACGGCGTGGTGGTGATGGAGCTGCAGTACTCCGGCAGGGCTTCGCTAAGCACTATGGAGGAGGAGGAGGAGGTGTTGGAGAGGGAGAAGGAGGCAACCAAAGGCGTGGATCAAAAAGCCCTCCTTCCCCCCTTATATATAGGAGGGCCAAGGGGGGGGCGCCAGCCTAGGAGATCCAATCTCCTAGGGGGCGGCGGCCAAGGGAGGTTTCCCTCCCCCCAAGGCACCTAGGGGGTGCCTTCCACTTGTGGGACTCTTCCCCTTTTGGAACCCTAGGCACATGGGCCTCTTGGGGCTGGTGCCCTTGGCCCATGTAGGCCAAGGCGAACCCCCTACAGCCCATGTGGCCCCCCGGGGCAGGTGGCCCCACCCGGTGGGCCCCCGGGACCCTTCCGGTGGTCCCGGTACAATACCGGTGACCCCGAAACTTGTCCCGATGGCCGAAACAGCACTTCATATATATAATATATAATTCTTTACCTCCGGACCATTCCGGAACTCCTCGTGACGTCCGGGATCTCATCCGGGACTCCGAACAACATTGGGTTACTGCATATACACCTACAACCCTAGCGTCACCGAACCTTAAGTGTGTAGACCCTACGGGTTCGGGAGACATGTAGACATGACCGAGATCGCTCTCCGGTCAATAACCAACAGCGGGATCTGGATACCCATGTTGTCCCACATGCTCCTCGATGATCTCATCGGATGAACCACGATGTCGAGGATTCAATCAACCCCGTATGCAATTCCCTTTGTCAATCGATATGTTACTTGCCCGAGATTCGATCGTCGGTATCCCAATACCTCGTTCAATCTCGTTACCGGCAAGTCACTTTACTCGTACCGTAATGCATGATCCCGTGACCAGACACTTGGTCACTTTGAGCTCATTATGATGATGCATTACCGAGTGGGCCCAGTGATACCTCTCCATCATACGGAGTGACAAATCCCAGTCTTGATCCGTGTCAACCCAACAGACACTTTCGGAGATACCCGTAGTATACCTTTATAGTCACCCAGTTACGTTGTGACGTTTGGTACACCCAAAGCACTCCTACGGTATCCGGGAGTTACACGATCTCATGGTCTAAGGAAAGGATACTTGACATTGGAAAACTCTAGCAAACGAACTATACGATCTTGTGCTATGTTTAGGATTGGGTCTTGTCCATCACATCATTCTCCTAATGATGTGATCTCGTTATCAATGACATCCAATGTCCATAGTCAGGAAACCATGACTATCTGTTGATCAACGAGCTAGTCAACTAGAGGCTTACTAGGGACATGTTGGTGTCTATTATTCACACATGTATTACGATTTCCGGATAACACAATTATAGCATGAATAAAGACAATTATCATGAACAAGGAAATATAATAATAATACTTCTATTATTGCCTCTAGGGCATATTTCCAACACCAACACCGAGAGCTCACCGCCGCCGCGCTCGTCGTCGCCGGCAAATAGGCTAGCAACCTTCGCGTCCGAGCACTGCTACATGTTTAGCATGCTCCCAGAAACCCAACACCACCATCAGCTAGTCCTCCCGTGCACCGCAACGTCGACCCCGAGCTTAACCGAACTCTGGCCGCCGCGGACTTGCTCGCCGTCGTTGGCTCCGGCCACCATAGGCCCGGCCTCCACCACCACTAGACGCGCGCCTGCAAGAGCTCTCCAACGAGCCCAAGAACAGCCTCGCCCGTGCCCTGTGGGCGTTTTCCGAGCCGCGCCACCATCTCGGGCCTCGCCCGCGTCGAGTCGCCGGTGGGTTTGACCCCCGCTGACCATTGACCGGGTGGGCCCAGTTTGACCCCCTGGGTCACTGACATGTGGGCCCCAGGCCACTAACTAAACTAGGATTAGTATTAGTTTAACGCTAGCTAAATTTAGTTAGTTAACTAACTACTGACAAACGGGACCCACAGGTCAGGGCTGACCTGGACCGCGCCTGTTGACCACTGACATCACAGTGACGCAATGCTGACGCAATAACTCTTTTCTGGATTTATTCTTATTCAGGAAATTCAAAAAAATAGTATAAACTTCTAAAATTCATATAAATTCAACTGTAACTCCAAATGAAATAATTTATATATGAAAAATGATAATAAAAATCCAATCTATCCATCTGTACCATTTGCATGCATGTTAGAGCGACCTATGTCCTCTGTTTAGGACAATTCAATTAAATGACATTTAAGAAAGCACATATGGAGTTTGAATTTGAACCTAGTGTTCAAACCAACTCCATTTAACTTGTGGCTAGTTGCATTAGGCCAATCAACAGCATATTGCCATGGCACATTCATGCATCATATTGTTGCATGGCATTGATTGTGTTTCTCCTTTGTTTGTCGGTGGTTGTTCCCTCTCGATAGACATGGTTTCGACGATGAGATCGATGACACCGATGAAGAGTTATACTATCTTCAGAAGTGCCAGGCAAGCAAAACCCCCTTGCTCATTCCGATACAATCCCACTCTCTCGCTCCTGCTCTCTTTTACTGCATTAGGAAAACAACGATTCATCTGTTACTTGCTGCGGTAGTTGAACCCCTTATCCTCTGCATGACCTGTCATTGCCATAGTAAATAGATGAAACCCACTAGCATGAGTAGGAGTTGTTTGAGCCCTGATGTGCCTACTCATTCATGCTTGTTTGTCATGCCTGCTATTGCATAGAGTTGTGTCAGGTCTGATTCATTAGGGATGAATCAGAGGTGTGTGAACATGTCCTACTGTTGAGAGCTAAGTATGTGAACATGATTTGGTAAAGGTATCGATTAGAGGCCATGTAGGAGTACATGGTGGGTTGTTTCATTGAAGTCGTCCTTAGGAACTGAGTTCTGTGTTTGTGATCCATGAAACAGCTACTACCACACATTGGGCCCTGAAATATGACCCCGCTCGACTTACTGACCCCTCTCGTCCTCTGTCCAGGAGTTGCAACTAGTTTCTAGTGTTTATAGGTTATGTGTTGGCGGCCGTGCGTAGCGCTGACCCTAGGGGTGGGCTATGATGCGGTAGATACACCGTGGCCGGGTATGTCGGGCGCCCGTTTGGCGTCTCGGGACCCTGTACACATCATTTGGGGCCGTTGAGGACACCCCGGCCGGATTTCCTTGCGGATGGAACCCGAATAGGCGATAAACCTGGACTAGAGACTTGTGCGGTTAGTCAGGTCATGGTCTACACCCACGTCGGCTTTCGCTTGAAGTCTGCCGAGCACATGCCGTGTGCAGACGCTAAGTGGTGGAAACATGTGTGACGAAGTACACCCCTGCAGGGTATAAAACTATTCGAATAGCCGCGTCCGTGGTAAAGGACTTCTGGGTTGCCTATAACAGTTCATAGACAAGTGGAAGTGGATACTCTAAAATGCACAAGATAAGCATGAGTGCTATGGATGGCGTTCTTGTAGGTAGACAGGGGCGGATCCATAGTGGTGTATTGATTGGTGAATATGTGGACTCGTGTGCGCCACCTCAAAAGAGTTACTTGCAGTCGTAGTTCAGGTTAGCCACTGAGTCAAAGTTGGCTTGCTGCAGTTAAACTCCACCACCCCCTTTGTTGATACTGATGCATATGTAGCTAGTTCTGATGTAAGTCTTGCTGGGTACATTTGTACTCATGTTTGCCTATTTTATGTTTTGCAGACGTCAGTCTCTCTAGTAGTTCCGTGTGGACTTCGATGTTTAGCTTGATACCATAGCTACGATCTTGTGCCCTCGGCGGGATCGGGTAGATAGTCAGGCTTCTCAGCCTTTTTCATTTGTAGATGTCTGTACTCAGACATGCTAAGCTTCCGCATGTGTTTGTCTTGTATGCTCTGAATGTTGGGTCATGAGACCCATGTTTGTAATATCTCGCTCCTCGGAGCCTAATGAATAAATACTTGAGTTGTAGAGTTATGTTGTGATGCCATGTTGTATTTGCACATATCGGGCATATTGTGTGTATGATTGAAATGCTTGGTATGTGTAGGATCCGACAATCTAGTTGTTTATCCTTGGCAGCCTCTCTTATGGGGAAATGTAGTCTAGTGCTTCCTTGAGACATAGTAGTCCGCTATAGCCCGATTCACCGGAGTCCTGCTAGTCTGTCCCTTTGGGGAAATGTCACGCGGTGACATCCGAAGTCCTGCCTAGCCTGCTACAGCCCGGGTTACCGGAGTCCTGTTAGCCCAGTGCTACAGCCCGGATTCACACGCTGCTGACCGACATGCTCGAAGTTGATTCGTGTATGCCTGTCCCCATAGGTTAGTGCCACTTTGGGTTCACGACTAGCCCTGTCGGCCCGGGTTCCCTGTCATATGGATGCTAGCGACACTATCATATACGTGAGCCAAAAGGTGCAAACGGACCGTGCGTGAGGCCGCAATGTGATATGAGGTGCTACCGGCTAGATCGATGTGACTTGGAATCGGGGTCCTGACACAATGGGCTTACTCAAATGCCCTATGTCTTCGTGAGCAAGCAAGTTGGATGCACACCCACTTAGTTTCTTTTGTTGAGCATTCATACATTTATAGCTCTAGTGCATCTGTTGCATGGCAATCCCTACTCCTTGCATTGACATCAATTGATGGGCATCTCCCTAGCCCGTTGATTAGCCTAGTCAATGTGAGAATTTCTCCTTTTTGTCTTCTCCACATAACCCCCTATCATTATTCTATTCCACCCATAGTGCTATATCCATGGCTCACGCTCATGTATTGCATGAAAGTTGATTTTTTTTGAGATTACTAAAGTATGAAACAATTGCTTGGCTTGTCATCGGGGTTGTGCAAGATGAGAGCATTCTTGTGTGACGAAAATAAAGCATGACCAAACTATATGATTTTGTAGGGATGAACTTTACTTTGCCATGTTATTTTGAGAAGACATGATTGCTTAGTTAGTATGCTTAAAGTATTATTATTTTTATGTCAATATTAAACATTTGTCTTGAATCTCTCGGATCTGAGAAAATTACATTGAGAATTATGCTAGGTAGCATTCCACATCAAAAATTCTGTTTTTATCATTTACCTACTCGAGGACGAGCAGGAATTAAGCTTGGGGATGCTTGATACGTCTCCAACGTATCTATAAGTTTTGATTGTTCCATGCTATTATATTATCTGTTTTGGATGTTAATGGGCTTATTTATACACTTTTATATTATTTTTGGGACTAACCTACTAACCCAAGGCCCTGTGCAAATTGCTGTTTTTTTTTCTAGTTCAGTGTTTCGCAGAAAAGGAATATCAAACGGAATCCAAACAGAATAAAACCTTCGGGAGAGTTATTTTTGGAACAAACGTGATCCAGGGGACTTGGAGTGGACGTCAAGCAACCAATGAGGAGGCCACGAGGCAGGGGGCGCGCCTACCCCCTAGGCACGCCCTCCATCCTCGTGGGCCCCTCGTGGCTCCACCGACCTACTTCTTCCTCCTATATATATATTCATATACCCCGAAAACATCCAGGAGCACCACGAAACCCTATTTCCACCGCCGCAACCTTCTGTACCCAAGAGATCCCATCTTGGGGCCTTTTCCAGAGCTCCGCGGGAGGAGGAATCGATCACGGAGGGCCTCTACATCAACTCCATGGCCCCTCCGATGATGTGTGAGTAGTTTACCTCAGACCTTCGGGTCCATAGTTATTATCTAGATGGCTTCTTCTCTCTCTTTGGATCTCAATACAATGTTCTCCTCAATCTTCTTGGAGATCTATTTGATGTAACTCTTTTTGCGGTGTGTTTGTCGAGATCCAATGAATTGTGGATTTATGATCAAGTTTATCTATGAACAATATTTGATTCTTCTCTGAAATCTTTTATGTATGATTGGTTATATTTGCAAGTCTCTTTGAATTATCAGTTTGGTTTGGCCTACTAGATTGATCTTTCTTGCAATGGGAGAAGTGCTTTGCTTTGGGTTCAATCTTGCGGTGTCCTTTCCCAATGACAATAGGGGCAGCAAGGCACGTATTGTATTGTTGCCATCGAGGATAAAAAGATGGGGTTTATATCATATTGCTTGAGTTTATCCCTCTACATCATGTCATCTTGCCTAATGCATTACTCTGTTCTTATGAACTTAATACTCTAGATGCATGCTGGATGGTGGTCGATGTGTGGAGTAATAGTAGTAGATGCAGAATCGTTTCGGTCTACTTGTCGCGGACGTGATGCCTATATACATGATCATGCCTAGATATTCTCATAATTATGCACTTTTCTATCAATTGATCGACAGTAATTTGTTCACCCAGCGTAATACTTATGCTATCTTGAGAGAGGCCACTAGTGAAACCTATGGCCCCCGGGTCTATTCTCCTTTATATTAATCTCCCGTCAACAAGCTATTTCTGGCACCGGTTTTATTGCAATCTTTACTTTCAATCTATATCATAAAAATACCAAAAATATTTATCTTATTATTATTATCTCTATCAAATCTCACTCTCGTAAGTGACCGTGAACGGATTGACAACCCCTTGATCGCGTTGGTTGTGAGGTTCTTATTTGTTTGTGTAGGTACGAGGGACTTGCGTGTAGTCTCCTACTGGATTGATACCTTGGTTCTCAAAAACTAAGGGAAATACTTACGCTACTTTGCTGCATCACCCTTTCCTCTTCAAGGGAAAACAAACGCAGTGGTCAAGAGGTAGCAATAGCTCAGCTCTTTCATTGCATGTGTATATATAATTATCCTCACTATAATATGCAGATTGAAGATCGTCGAATGCAGAAAAGCACAAATCTATGGCACTGGGTTCATTAACCCAAATATCATACATGAATGGACGGTTCAAAAGAATGTCATAGAAACCGAGGACAACTTGCTATAATCGTTGCTCAAAAATCAAAACAAAGATAAAATACTCTTTCCTTACAACTTCAAGTGAGTGTTATTGTCTTGTGCATATTCGGTTTCCCTTATCACTCGAGGTTATAGTAATGTAATTGATGAGTTATGCATGCGTGCGCAGCTTCCACTTTATTCTCCTAGAGATTAAGCTTGAGCGGGGAGTAGTAACCGTCTTAGACTTGAGACGAAAAGATCCCCAGGACTATGCGGACATGACTCAAATGCTCCAGAAATAAGTTCAATCGATCATTATCGCACCATATCGGCAACTTTTTTCATTTCCTGATATCAAGTAATTGTTTTATTTGCCTGATAGGGTTTGGAAAGAGTTCACCGTAATTACTCCGGGACTGTCGAGTGAGCTGCGATTTACACACCCGAAAGTAAGTACTAGTACCTAGTTCCGGGCATCTCCCATTGATTCTAGCTAGTTTCATCAATACCATTTAGCATGCTTGCTTATCAGTTTGATTAACCTCTATTTCTCGTAAAGTGCTTGTGGCAGGAATCCAGGAATGATTTTTGTGGATACTACGTTTGCGAGTTCATCTACAAGGTGACGACCTCTAATAAGCGAGGCTACTCTGAAAAACAATATGAAGTGCGTAAGAAAAAATATGCACAATTTTATTTTATTACCATCATTTGTTTTGAGTTTCATTCATATACATGTATTGACCCTCTTCTTCAATTTAGATCTGGAAGATGCGAGATGAACTACTACCACAAGATCGCATACGAGCAATTCAAAAGGAATTGGTGGGATTATTTCTTGACCACGTCATCAATAAAGCCGGGGAATACCATGTGGAAATTGATATAGACATGAGATGTTAGCTAGGGATTGTAAGAGATCTTATATTGTATATATGTAGCTAGTAGTGTCGGATAGATATATGAAAACTTTTTGTTCGACAAATCTCTCAGAGAAAGAGAGGTGCACTCCTCTCTGTATATGTTCATGACAATCTTGTGTAATTAATGGTTCCTTCATTTGCTTACTAGCTAGCGTGTCGAGTTCTCTCTATACATATAGTAGCTAGCGTCGACCAAGCACGGAGATAAGAGAGGTCACTTCTCTCTATTAGCTAGCTAACACAATATATGAAACCCCAAATTAACCCTCCAAAACCCCGTAAACTCCCACCCTTTCAAAAAAAACCTACTCCTGCCAGCTGCTGACGCGTGGATGCCTTTTGGTCCCGGTTGGTGTTACCAACCAGCCAGACTAAAGGTGCTCCTGCCTTGGTGCCCTGCAGCGGCCATGTGGAGCCCTTTCTGTCCCGATTCGTAAGCGAACCGGGACTAAAGGTTTTGGGCTTTAGTCCCCACCATTTAGTCCGGTTCCGAAACCGGGGCTAATGGGCCTCTAGGACCGGGACAAATGGATCGCTTTCTACTACTGCATCAGTGGCGGAGGACGAAACTTTTTTGAGGTGGGGCAAATTCTTAAGATTTTTTTATGAAAAACCAACATAAGTAATACGAACCATATTTGTCATCCGTTCGGTCATGTTTTAATTAAAAAACAATAGTGGCAGTAAGCTTTTTTCTTGGAAACACTATAGTCCAACCATTTAAAATCCTTATACCATACCGCCCAAAAGCATTTTCATCTTTATTTGGTGGAAAATTGGAGCAAATTGGTTGAGTCGGACCCATCTCTATATAAGAAAATCTAACATCATCTATAATATTGCGGCTAAATCCATCAAGTGGAATGCGAGTCTTGGATCATCCTTTATGTAATCCATAGAAAAAATGGTTATACCTTCATCTCCTAGAACCTCAACATTCTCCTCGACTATGGCTTCCATGGAATCTGGAATCTCTTCCACTTGTTCAGAGGGCAAGGAATTTGCATTATCCGTTTCCATGGTATTCACTTGATTTTGAAGAAGATATTGGCCTGGAGCATTGCTACTTTCCCGGGGTACTTGGATTGTTGCTGCGGCGACTACCACCAAGTACCTCAAAGTATCTCTTCAAATATGCAATTCATTGCATAAAAGCTGCAATTAATCACTGCATTATATCCCATTTCCTGTACTAAAATTCAAGGAAAATTGCATATGCCCTTCTTCTTTGCCATTCCTTTCCATTCCTATCCATCTTCACTCTCTAGCCACCAGGAACTGGCCCTCACGCCGTCACGCACGCTCCAGCTGGCCGCCAGCACTGGGAACAACATGCCCTCCTCCTGGCTGTCAACCTCGCGCAGACCCTAGATGCTAGGAAGTGGGCCCCACCCCCACGCACCCTCGGAGCTCCTGCTCGCCGCCGCGGCGCCGCCCCCGCGCTCGCTGCTGCTCGCCATCGCCCCTCGCTTAAGCTCTCGCTTGCTGCCACCCCAGCGAGCCGCTAGGGTTCCTCTTTTCTTCCGTGCATGTGGACTCTTGCTCGGGTTTTTTTGAGGAAAAAGGCCTTTTATTACTCAAAGTCCACAGAATGTGGGATACAAATTTGGTCATGTGGCTGGCCTAACCACACATGACGCCCTGGAAGTAAATCAGGGCATGCTTAGCTAACTTGTGAGCTTCTACATTAGCCTCACGCCTTTCAAAGGTAAATTTACAAGTAGATGGTGGTGACCTTGATCTGATCTATCTGATAATAACTCCATAATCTCCCTGACTACCTTTAGCAATGTCATCGATCACCTGCTTACAGTCGGATGCAACAATGTAGTGGTGTTGATTGAGATACTCCGCCAATGCAATAGCTTCGCGGCATGCAATGGCTTCTAGTGTGGTTGCATCGCAAACTCCGGCAATCACTAAAGCTGAGCTTCTCATGAAAAATCCTTGACTATCTCTACAGATTGCTACTGCTGAACCCCCTCGCTGTGGGCGGACCCCCGCGTCTACGTGTATCTTTGCATAATCTGCTGGAGGGGCCTTCGGTCGAGTGACTAAAGGTGTAGCACTCGCCACTGCTTGGCTCTGTTTCCTGGGCTTCCTCACTGCCTCCAAGTCTTGGATATAGCGTGTTTAGGCCTTTATCGCATGTGGAGCCTGGAATATAGCTTCATGTATGGCCTTACACCGAGATGTCCAAACAGCCCATAGTGTCACCGCCAGCAGGGTGAACAACTCATGCGATAGCGATCCCATCAGGTTAAAAAGCCAACTCTTAGTGCTATTCTCGGTTGTAGCCATCAGGGTACAGCCCAGCTCTTCATCAACTAACGCCCATGTACACCTAGAGACGGTGCACTTGAGGAGAGAGTGACGCCATGAATCAGAGGCGCCACAAAAACTTCAGGAATTTGTTGTGGTCATGTTGCGGTGTTGCTACCTCATGAGCATGTTTGGTTTTCCCTTGAAGAGGAAAGGGTGATGCAATAAAGTAGCGTAAGTATTTCCCTTAGTTTTGAGAACCAAGGTATCAATCCAATAGGAGACAACACACAAGTCACCTAGTACCTGCACAAACAATCAAGAACCTTGCAACCAACGCGATAAAGGGGTTGTCAATCCCTTCACGGTCACTCGCAAAAGTGAGATCTAATAAAGATAGTAAGATAGATATTTTTGGTATTTTTGTTGTATTGCAAAGTAAAGATTGCAAAATAGTAAACGAAATGCGATGTAAATAAAAGAGATGCAATATAATAAGAAAGAGACCCAGGGGCCATAGGTTTCACTAGTGGCTTCTCTCAAGATAGCATGTATTACGGTGGGTGAACAAATTACTGCCGAGCAATTGATAGAAAAGTGCATAGTTATGAATATATCTAAGGCAATGATCATGAATATAGGCATCACGTCTGTGTCAAGTAGATCGAAATGATTCTGCATCTACTACTATTACTCCACACATCGACCGTTATCCAACATGCATCTAGAGTATTAAGTTCATAAGAACAGAGTAACACATTAAGCAATATGACATGATGTAGAGGGATAAACTCAAGCAATATGATATAAACCGCATCTTTTCCTCGATGGCAACAATACAATACGTGACTTTCTGCCCCTACTGTCACTGCGAAAGGACACCGCAAGATTGAACCCAAAGCTAAGCACTTCTCCCATTGCAAGAAAGATCAATCTAGTAGGCCAAACTAAACCGATAATTCGAAGAGACTTGCAAAGATACCAAATCATGTATATAAGAATTCAGAGAAGAAGCAAATAATATTCATAGATAATCTTGTTCATAAACCCATAATTCATCGGATCTCGGCAAACACACCGCAAAAGAGTATTACATTGAATAGATCTCCAAGAACATCGAGGAGAACTTTGTATTGAGAATCAAAGAGAGAGAAGAAGTCATCTAGCTAATAACTATGGACCCGAAGGTCTGTGGTAAACTACTCACGCTTCATCGGAGAGGCTATGGTGTTGATGTATAAGCCCTTTGTGATCGATTCCCCCTCCGACAGATCACCAGAAGAGGCCCAAGATGGGATCTCACGGGTACATAAGGTTGCGGCGGTGGAAAAGTGGTTTCGTGGCGCTCTGCGATTGATCTAGGGTATAAGAGTATATATAGGCGGAAGAAGTATGTCCGTGGAGCTACGAGAGGGGCCCACGAGGGTGGGGGCGTGCCTACCCCCCTGGGCGCGCTCTCCTGCCTCGTGGCCGCCTCGTGGCATTCCAGACTTCAACTCCAAGTCTTCTGGTTTGCTTTCAGTCCAAGAAAGATCATCGCGAAATTTTCATTCCGTTTGGTATTCCTTTTCTGCGAAACTCTAAAATAGGCAAAAAAAAAACAAAAACTGGCACTGGGCCTCCGGTTAATAGGTTAGTCCCAAAAATAATATAAAAGAGCATATTAAAGCCCATTAAACATCTAAAACAGATAATATAATAGCATGGAACAATCAAAATTATATATACGTTGGAGACGTATCAAGCCCCAAGCTTAATTCCTGCTCGTCCTCGAGTAGGTAAATGATAAAAACAGATTTTTTGATGTGGAATGCTACCTAACATAATTATCAATGTAATTTTCTTTATTGTGGCAGGAATGTTCAGATCTAAAAGATTCAAGACAAAAGTTTAATATTGACATAAAAATAATAATACTTCAAGCATACTAACAAAGTGTCGGTGTACAAAAGTAGGGGCTCTCCTTTTGACCCCTTTACTTGTGCACGGGCAGTCAGAGCCACGCGCCGCGGCCACACTTAGCAGGGCAGAGGAGGGAAGCCGGAGAGAAGCCGAAGCACAAGACAACCAAGGCGATGCCAAGACCAGAAGCGCAGGAGGGCAAGAGGGCGAGGTGGACTCCCTCGGCAAGAGCCTTGCCAGGGCAACTTGCCCAACACCAGCAGAGCGAGCCACCCTTGAGCCCACCGGCTCTGACCCAATCAACTACATTGGGACCAGGGCTCGGGAGGCACCTGCGTGGTGGCATGCAGATCTTTGTCAAGATCATAAACACACAAGATCATATGAGGATTAGAAGACGACGACCCTCGGCGGGATCCTCGCCAGGGAAATCCACAAGACCCCCGGCAAGCGTCTTGCTGGGGACGACTGCGACACCACGGCAAGACCCTTGTCGGGCCCCCGATAAGGCCCTTGCCGAGGACAGTAGCAGGGACACTGCCAGGCCCGCATCAACCAAGACTCCGCCGCCGTTCGCATGCAGCTGCCAGCCCAACCAGCTGGGCAGGCACCTGCGTGGCAACAGGCAGCTTCCAGGCCAAATCAGCAAGCACCTGCGTGGCGGCATGCAGATATTCATGAAGGCCCTACCACCGCGCCACCTCAGCTGCCTACCTGCCTACATGGCACTACATGCATCGCTGGTCTGGGCGCATGTCAAAGCGAGGCGAAGCGGCGACGGACGGGACGTGCCTCGTTCCCGTCCCTGATAAAGCTAATGGACACCTACGTAGCGCATTTAATGCACTTTGTACCGTAATGCCGTGCGATAAGCTCGCGCACTATAGGCCTTTCCACCTCCTGTGTGCTACTGTGGCAACCCTTTTTCCTATAAAAGGAGGCCCGAGGCGACCGGGAGAGGGATTCGGCTTTTTGGAACGGCACAACCACCGTAGCTAGTTCAGAAAAGCTCAAGAACACTCAATACATCCACCAAAGCAGGACTAGGGTTTTACGCATCCTCATGGCCCGAACCTGGGTAAACGATCTGTGTGCTTGCTCCTAAACCTGCTCTCCTCACGACCCCGCGCCCGCCGACCGTAGAAGGGATCCCAGTGATCCCATAGGTGTCGTTCCCACTAACATCTTTGGCGCGCTAGGTAGGGGGGCGCAGTTGTGAGAATCTGGTTTAGCGGCTGGCTTAGTAGTTTCTCGTGGTCACGACTTCCAGAGAAGAAGATGGGCAAGAGAACGACGCCGCCTGCAAGCGCGAAGGACGCCAGTGCGGCGACAGGAAAGCTAAGTCATACGAAACTTTAAGTAATTTCCTTTTTATATATGAGGTTATTGTCCTCAAAGGTCATGCTCTATGTATGAAAGCCTGCACACAAAGGGGCCCTTCCGCAATTGGCAACACCCTTGTTCTGTTTCGAGTCCGCTCAACAGCTCAAGCGGCCGCGTCGAGAGTGGCAGGGTAGCCTTCCGCAATTGGCAACGCTCTCGATTCTGACTCGAGTCAAGCTCGACAGTTCGAGCGGCCACGTTGAGAGCGGTAAGGTGGTTCGCTCGGCAGCAAGCAGACCCGGCAGGCCGTTGGGGATCCGTCCTCAAGGTGCCACCCTGGGTTTACACGCTGTCAAGCCTACCCGTTTAACGTAGGGAAAACATACAAAGGGAAGATTGAACAGGAAGATAACATGCATCGTGCCAAAAGTGATGCAGAGTTATATTACATCAATTGTTGATGCGGTTCTAACTAAAGATAAAAGTTGTCTTGGTCATGAACCTGTAGCAGTAGTGGGAGACGGGGTGCCTAATCCCGGCGCTGGCCCTCCACCCTCTCGATTCTGCCGATGCGGCTGATGATGGGCTTGATACACTCCTTGAGCGCCACGAGGTCCACACCCGCCGGCAAGCTGTCTAGTGCGGCATCGAAGTCGAGGTTGGGGTTCCAGTACGCCATCTTGGTGAGAACCTTGGTCATGGCACCCTGGCAAAGCCTTCGGGACTCATCCGCAAGCGAGGCCGCCCGGTTGGCATGAAGCCGCTCCAAGGCACCGACAACCCTATCAAAGAACAGGGTCAGGCTGCAGTTGGCGCTCAAGTTCGGCTCCGGGGTGTACCTCACATTTGGCACCCCCATGGTAGCCAGATGTGTGGTGGCCTTGTCGGCAACGGCGGCTAGGCGATTGAGCCAGCAGTTCTCGCCCTCCATGTGCTCCTTGTGCGTGAGGGCGTCGTCCTTCCGTAGCTGCTTCTCGGTCTCCAGATTCTTGGCCGGGGTCTCCTCCCGGGCCTTGCTCTCCGACAACATCTCCTCGAGACCCTCCAACTTCAGCCTGAGGTCTTTGATGGAGTTGTTGGCCTCGGAGAGCTCCCCAGCCCCGCTGAGGACCACGCCCTGCGCCTCCGTCAGAGCGCTGTTGAGCATGTCCTTCTCCTTGGACAACGTCGGGACCTGGTTTTTCAGCCCGTCCCGCTCCACCTCCAGCTCCTTCATCTTGTCGGCGTGAACCTGAGCCTGGGCATTGAGTGCCTCCCCGTGCCTCTGCTCCAGCTCCTGGGTCCGCTCCACAACGAGCTTCTCCACCTCCTCATCCTTGCCGCGGAGCATTGCGGCAAGCTTCTCCTCACGCGCGGCAAGGTCCTCCTCCTGGGAGTTCAGCGCGGCCTGGTGCTGGGCTCGAGCGGCCTCGGCTGCGGCGGCCAAGTTCTCGGCCGTCTCTTGGGCCTTCTCAATGTCGGCCCGCTTCATGGTGAGCTCCACCTCGCGCTTGGCGAGCTCGCCCTGGGCGGCCTTCAGCTCCTCACAAGCTTGGTGGAACCAAGTCTGCGTCTCAGCGACGCGTACATTGAGGTCCGCCTCCGTCTTGTCCATCATTGTCGTCCTGGACTTGGCCTTGTCCAGGAGGGCGCGGTGGAGCGCCTGGAGCTTCCGGAAGTTGGCACCCATGGCCTGGAGAAGCCGCTCCTCCTGAGAACCATCGCCACTGGCGCTCGGCTCGTCAACAACCTCGAGCCCGGCGGCGGCAAGAACCTCTTCGTCGAACACCTCTCCCTCGATGGGTGCCTGGGAGCTCGACGACCCTGGGAGGTGGACGAAAAGGTCGTCGCTCACCCTCAGGTACCCGCCGAAGCCAGAGGCAGCAGCGGAGGAAGGCTAGTCATCCACCACCTCCTCCTTGGCAGCGGCCTTGCCGGCCTCCACGGCAGGCCCCTTGCCGGCCTCCTCGGCACTAGCCTTGCTGGGCTCCCCGGTGGGCCCCTTGTTGGCATCTTCAGCAGCGCCCCTGGCGGCCTCCTCGGCACTAGCCTTGCTGGGCTCCCCGGTGGGCCCCTTGTTGGCATCTTCAGCAGTGCCCCTGGCGGCCTCCTCGACGGCGATCTTGTCAGCCTCTGCGGCGGCGCCCTTGGCAACATCCTTGATGACGGTATCTATGTCCTCTGGATCCACCGAAGAAGGACCTGGTGTAACGCCCTCAATGCGGCTATATCTCCGACGTGTCGAAGCACGACTTAGAGGCATAACCGCATTGAAAGCAATGTCGCAAGTGAGGTAATCTTCACACAACCCATGTAATACAATAGGGGAAAAGATACATAGTTGGCTTACAATCGCCACTTCACACAAATACATGAATAAAACATTACATCATCCAGATACAATCAAGGTCCGACTACGGAACCAAAATAAAAGAAGAACCCCAAATGCGACAAGGTCCCTGATCGACCCCAACTGGGCTCCACTACTGATCAACTAGAATGAAACAACACAAAGGACAAGATCTTCATCGAGCTCCTCCTGAGCTTGGTTGCGTCATCTGCACGGACTCATCGGCACCTGCAAGCTGGTTTTGGAAGTATCTGTGAGCCATGTGGACTCAGCAATCTCGCACCCTCGCAATCAAGACTATTTAAGCTTATGGGTAAGGTAAAGGCATGAGGTGGAGCTGCAGCAAGCGACTAGCATATATGGTGGCTAACATACGCAAATGAGAGCGAGAAGAGAAGGCAAAGCACGGTCGATAAAAGAATGATCAAGAAGTGATCCTATAGCAACCTACCTCAAGCATAACTCCAACACCGTGTTCACTTCCCGGACTCCGCCGGAAAGAGACCATCACGATTACACACGCGGTTAATGCATTTTAATTAAGGTCAACTTCAGGTTTTCTACAACCGGACATTAACAAATTCCCATCTGCCCATAACCGCGGGCACGGCTTTCGAAAGTTCAAATCCCTGCAGGGGTGTCCCAACTTAGCCCATCACAAGCTCTCACGGTCAATGAAGGAATAGACCTCCTCCCGAGACATTCCGATCAGACTCGGTATCCCAGTTCTACAAGACATTTCGACAGGGTAAAACTAAACCAACAACACCGCCCGAATGTGCCGACAAATCCCGATAGGAGCTGCACATATCTCTTTCTCAGGGCACACCGGATTGTCCAAACTTCCGGTAGGCCAGCCCAGAGTTGCCCCTGGTGGCCACCGGCGGCTGACAAGTTGGACCAACACTCAGAGGAGCACTGGCCCCGGGGGGGGGTAAAATAATGATGACCCTTAGGAGCGCGACTCCCAAGGGAAAATAAAAGGCTAGGTGGCAAATGGTAAAACCAATGTTGGGCATTGCTGGAGGAGTTTTGCTCAAGGCGAACTGTCAAGGGGTTACCATAATAGCCCAACCGCGTAAGGAACGCAAAATCCGGGAACATAACACCGATATGACGGAAACTAGGGCGGCAAGAGTGGAACAAAACACCAGGCATAAGGCCGAGCCTTCCACCCTTTACCAAGTATATAGATGCATTAATTAAATAAGATATATTGTGATATCCCAAGAAGTAAACATGTTCCAACAAGGAACAAACTTCAATCTTCACCTCCAACTAACAACTCTATAAGAGGGGCTGAGCAAAGCGGTAACATAGCCAATCAACGGTTTGCTAGGACAAGGTGGGTTAGAGGCTTGGTTCAACAATATGGGTGGCATGATAAGCAAGTGGTAGGTATCGCAGCATAGGCATAGCAAAAGAGCGAGCAACTAAGCAAGCAAAGATAGAAGTGATTTCGAGGGTATGGTCATCTTGCCTGAAATCCCGCAAGGAAGAAGAACGAGTCCATGAAGAAGACGGACGTAGACGAACGGGTCCTCACAAACGCGACGTAACCGGAACCAACCTAAAGAAGCAAACACCGGAAAGAAGCACACAACATAGTAAACAACCAACACATGAACATGGTATGATATGCGGGATGCGGTATGCGATGCATATGAATGATTTGCAAAGGAATGATTGGACCTTGCCTCAACTTGGAAATCCGAGTGTGCCACTGGAAAGGTGAGATGAAATCGCTTGAAAACGATATAAAGATCACCGGAATCGGAGTTACGGTTTGGAAATGGCAAGCAATTCAAATATGACGCCGGTCTGTGATATACAGCAAGTAGCCATCTAAATGCAACAAGATGAACATGCTACAGCATCCAAACAAGACAACAAAATACATGGCAGGGATGCATTCATGATGCTTAACAAAAGTCTAGCACTGAGCTATGGCCAATTCATCCATTAACAGTTTCAAACAAGCATGACAAAAATGCATATGGTAACCAGATCTCAGACTTAGTGAAATTAACACTTGTCTGGAATTTCAGATCAGATAGCACTCTTCGGAGCAACAAAACTATATGCTACAGGATCTGAACATGGAAAAGTAAGGCATGGCATGGAGCTACTCAAAGAGCTTAACAAAAGCCCCTTAGTGACCTTGAGCCAAAAGGGATCAGAAAATACATTTGCAAGCATGTGAACATGGCAAAAACATAATCAGATCACAGACTTAGTGAAAACTGGAGCATGCTGAAACATATATCAAGTAGGCATGTTTACGAGCTCGATGCACTCACTACAGAGCAAGGCAAGACAATCTAAGCATACACCCATCAAGAATACACAAAATTCAAGGTAGACATGGCAAGAACAATAACATAGCATGCACGGATCAACTACAACATCATCGGTAAAATCGCTAACAAGTAGACAATCTGCCCAGATTCACGAAATGGCAAAAGTAGTGCTCGATTGACTCAAGCTAGGGTGCTCCATAATTGCAAACAAAGACATGGATGGATAGAGCACTACAAGATTAACAAAACATCCTTACTGATCATCCTCAAAAGAGGCACGGATCACTAGGAATCAACATGAACATATGGCCATATGAGATAAACAGGTCAAGGACTTAGTGGAAATGCTAAGTCCCTGAAATCAGCATTACCAAGTGCCTCACTTAGCAAGCTTGTGCTAGACACCACACACATCACAAAAAATACATTGGTTGCACCTCTGTAAAGATGACAAAACCCTTAACAAAACATATGTAGAGCTCATGGGCATATCATGCACACAATAATCATGGCAAAAATGACAATTATCTAAATGGAATAGCAGATCTGACAATTATCTCAAATAGCATTCTTCTAACAGCATTTTGGGCATCAAGATGAACTCAAATGAAAATGATGCAATGAGATGAAATGATGTACTCTCTGAGACAAACATTTTGATATGCTATATGCTCAAATCAGACTTACGGATGGGGAGTTATGATGCCATGAACATGAGCAAATTATTAGGGTTTCGGGCAGAAAAGTCAACCGAAGAGGATGGATCCAGATCTGGATCTCAGATCACTGTAGTGGCACGAAAACCGAGGCATGACGGAGACTTCGCCGGAACAGTGCTTGGGGCGCCAGAGTTGAGGGGGAAGACCGGATCCGGTGCGGGGGCAGCTCGCCGGAGCGGGCGGCTGCGGTGGTGGTGGCGCCGGGGCGGCTCGGGCGGCGAAGGGAGGCGGGCCGGCGTCGACGGAGGAGCAGGGCGGAGGCGGCGGCCGGTGGGCACAGGCGGCGGCGCTCGGCGATGGTCGGCGCTAGGCGGCGGAGCTCGGCCGGCGAGGGAGACGCGGGAGCGGGCGCGGGCTCCCGCGGGGAGGCGGCGGCGAGATGGGCCCGCGCGGGCCCCGGATGGGCTCTGCGGGCCGCGGCGGCGGTGGGACAACAGCGGGACAGGTGGCGTGCTCTGGTTCGCCGGGGGAAGCGGGGCGGACATGTCCGGCCCGGTCGGACACGTCCGGCGGCTGGAGGAGGACGAAGACTAGGGTTAGGGTAGGGAAAAATCCGAAAAATTCGGGGGAAGCCACATATTTATAGAGTCCAAATGAGGTGCGGTTTTCGGCCACGCGATCGTGATCGAACGCTCTAGAAGATGGAGAGGGTTTAGGTGGGTTTTGGGCCAAATTGGAAGGGTGTTGGGCTGCAACACACACGAGGCCTTTTCGGTCCCTCGGTTAACCGTTGGAGTATGAAACGAAGTCCAAATGGTACGAAACTTGACAGGCGGTCTACCGGTAGTAAACCAAGGCCTCTTGGCAAGTCTCGGTCCAATCCGGAAATGTTTAATCCCCACACATGAAAGAAAGGTAGAAATGACCACCGGAGGAGAACGGAGCGCCGGAATGCAAAACAGACAACGGGGAAAATGCTCGGATGCATGAGACGAACATGTATGCAAATGAAATGCACATGATGACATGATATGCAATGCATGACACGCAAGCAATGACAAGGCAACAACAGCGAATAACTGCACGACACCTGGCACATCGGTCTCGGGGCGTTACAACACTCCACCACTACGAGAGGATCTCGTCCCGAGATCTAGATGTTGGGGAACGTAGCAGAAATTCAAAATTTTCCTACGTGTCACCAAGATCTATCTATGGAGAAACCAGCAACGAGGGGAAGGAGAGTGCATCTACATACCCTTGTAGATCGCTATGCGGAAGCGTTCAAGAGAACGGGTTGAAGGAGTCGTACTCGTCATGATCCAAATCACCGGAGATCCTAGTGTCGAACGGACGGCACCTCCGCGTTCAACACACGTACAGCCCGGTGACGTCTCCCATGCCTTGATCCAGCAAGGAGAGAGGGAGAGGTTGAGGAAGACTCCATCCAGCAGCAGCACAACGGCGTGGTGGTGGTGGAGGAGCGTGGTACTCCAGCAGGGCTTCGCCAAGCACCGCAAGAGACGAGGACGAGAGAGGTAGGGCTGCGCCAGGGAGAGATCAAATCGTGTGTCTTGGGCAGCCCAAAACCCCCACTATTTATAGGAGAAGGGGAGGAGGGTGTGCCCCCTCTAGGGTTCCCACCCCTAGGGGGCGGCAGCCCTAGATGGGATGGAGGGGGGCGGCCAAGAGGGGGAGAGGGGGGCGCGCCCTAGGGTGGGCCTTAGGCCCATCTGCGCCTAGGGTTTCCCCTTCTCCTCCTAGCTACGCCTTGGGCCTTGTGGGAGGCGCACCAGCCCACTCAGGGGCTGGTCCCTTCCCACTCTTGGCCCATGCAAGCCTCCGGGGCTGGTGGCCCAACTTGGTGGACCCCCGGGACCCTCCCGGTGGTCCCGGTACGTTACCGATAAAACCCGAAACTTTTCCGGTGACAAAAACAGGACTTCCCATATATAAATCTTTACCTCCGGACCATTCCGGAACTCCTCGTGACGTCCGAGATCTCATCCGGGACTCCGAACAACATTCGGTAACCACATACAAACTTCCTTTATAACCCTAGCGTCATCGAACTTTAAGTGTGTAGACCCTACGGGTTCGGGAACCATGCAGACATGACCGAGACATACTCCGGTCAATAACCAACAGCGGGATCTGGATACCCATGTTGGTTCCCACATGTTCCACGATGATCTCATCGGATGAACCACGATGTCGAGGATTCGATCAATCCCGTATTCAATTCCCTTTGTCTAGCGGTATTGTACTTGCCCGAGATTCGATCGTCGGTATCCCGATACCTTGTTCAATCTCGTTACCGACAAGTCTCTTTACTCGTTCCGTAACACATCATCCCGTGATCAAATCCTTGATCACATTGTGCACATTATGATGATGTCCCACTGAGTGGGCCCAGAGATACCTCTCCATCACATGGAGTGACAAATCCCAGTCTCGATTCGTGCCAACCCAACAGACACTTTCAGAGATACCTGTAGTGTACCTTTATAGCCACCCAGTTACGTTGTGACGTTTGGCACACCCAAAGTATTCCTACGGTATCCGGGAGTTGCACAATCTCATGGTCTAAGGAAATGATACTTGACATTAGAAAAGCTTTAGCATACGAACTACACGATCTTTGTGCTAGGCTTAGGATTGGGTCTTGTCCATCACATCATTCTCCCAATGATGTGATCCCGTTATCAACGACATCCAATGTCCATGGTCAGGAAACCATAACAATCTATTGATCAACGAGCTAGTCAACTAGAGGCTTACTAGGGACATGGTGTTGTCTATGTATCCACACATGTATCTGAGTTTCCTATCAATACAATTCTAGCATGGATAAGAAACGATTATAATGAACTAGGAAATATTATAATAACTAATTTATTATTGCCTCTAGGGCATATTTCCAACAGTCTCCCACTTGCACTAGAGTCAATAATCTAGTTCACATCGCCATGTGATTAACACTCACAGGTCACATCGCCATGTGACCAACATCCAAAGAGTTTACTAGTGTCACTAAACTAGTTCACATCATCATGTGATTAAGACTCAATGAGTTCTGGGGTTTGATCATGTTTTGCTTGTGAGAGAGGTTTTAGTCAACGGGTCTGCAACAATCAGATCCGTATGGACTTTGCAAATCTCTAGGTCATATTATAAATGCTGGTTCCACGCTCCACTTGGAGCTATTCCAAATGGTTGCTCCACTATACGTATTCGGTATCTCTACTCAGAGCTCTGCGGATAGGTGTTAAGCTTGCATCAACATAACTCTTTACGTCGAACTCTTTATCACCTCCATAACCGAGAAACATATCCTTATTCCTCTAAGGATAATTTAGACCGCTATCTGGTGATCTACTCCTAGATTACCTTTGTACCCTCTTGCGAGATATGTGGCAAGGCACACATCAGGTGCGGTACTCAGCATGGCATACCGTATAGAGCCTATGACAAAAGCATAGGGGACGACCTTCGTCCTTCCTCTTTCTTCTGCCGTGGTCGAGCTTTAAGTCTTAACTTCATACCTTACAACTCAGGCAAGAACTCCTTCTTTGACTGATCCATCTTGAACACCTTCAAGATCATGTCAAGGTATGTGCTCATTTGAAAGTACCATTAAGCGTTTTGATCTATCCTTATAGATCTTGATGATCAATGTTCAAGTAGCTTAATCTAGGCTTTCCATTGAAAACACTTTCCAAATAACCCTATACGCTTTCCAGAAATTCTACGTCATTTCTGATCAACAACATGTCAACAACATATATTCATCAGAAGTTCTATAGTGCTCCCACTCACTTCTTTGGAAATACAAGTTTCTCATAAACTTTGTATACACCCAAAATCTTTGATCATCTCATCAAAGCATACATTCCAACTCCGAGATGCTTACTCCAGTCCTTAGAAGGATTGCTGGAGCTTTGCATACTTATTAGCATCTTTTAGGATTGACAAAACCTTCCGGTTGTATCACATACAACCTTTCCTCAAGAAAATCATTGAGAAAACAATGTTTTTGACATCCTATCTGCAAGATTTCATAAACAATGCAGTAATTGCTAATATAATTCCGACAGACTCTTAGCATCGCTACGAGTGAGAAAGTCTCATCGGAGTCAACTCGTTGAACTTGTCGGAAAACATCTTAATGACAAGTCGAGCTTTCTTGATGGTGATACTTACCATCATTGTCCGTCTTCCTTTTAAAATCCATCTGTACTCAACAACCTTACGACCATCGAGCCGTTCTGCCAAAGTATACACTTTGTTTTCATACATGGATCCTCTCTCGGATTTTATGGCCTCGAGCCATTTATCGGAATCCGGGCCCACCATCGCTTCTCCATAGCTCGTAGGTTCATTGTTGTCTAGCAACATGACTTCCAAGACAGGATTACGTACCACTCTGAAGTAGTACACATCCTTGTCATCCCATGAGGTTTGGTAGTGACTTGATCTGAAGTTTCATGATCACTATCATAAGCTTCCACTTCAATTGGTGTAGGTGCCATAGGAACAACTTCCTGTGCCCTGCCACACACTAGTTGAAGAGACGGTTCAACAACCTCATCAAGTCTCCACCATCCTCCCACTCAATTCTTTTGAGAGAAACTTTTCCTCGAGAAAGGACCCGATTCTAGAAACAATCCCTTATTGCTTTCGGATCTGAGACAAGAGGTATACCCAACTGTTTTGGGTGTCCTATGAAGATGCATTTATCCGCTTTGGGTTCGAGCTTATCAGCCTGAAACTTTTTCACATAAGCGTCACAGCCCCAAACTTTTAAGAAATGACAGCTTAGGTTTCTCTAAACCATAGTTCATACGGTGTCATCTCATCGGAATTACGTGGTGCCCTATTTAAAGTGAATGTGGTTGTCTCTAATGCCTAACCCATAAACTATCGTGGTAATTCGATAAGAGACATCATGGTATGCATCATATCCAATAGGGTGCAGTTATGATGTTCAGACACACCATCACACTATGGTGTTCCAGGCTGTATTAGTTGTGAAACAATTTCCACAATGTCTTAATTCTGTGCCAAACTCGTAATTCAGATATTCATCTCTATGATCATATCATAGATATTTTATCCTCTTGTCACGATGATCTTTCAACTTCACCCTGAAATTACTTGAACCTTTCAATAATTCAGACTCATGATTCATCAAGTAAATATACTCAACATCTACTCAAATCATCTGTGAAGCAAGAACATGACGATATCCACTACATGCCTCAGCACTCATTGGACTGCACACATCAAAATGTATTACTTCCAACAAGTTGCTTTCTAGTTCCATTTTACTGAAAACGAGGCTTTCAGTCATCTTGCCCATGTGGTATGATTTGC
Source organism: Triticum urartu (assembly GCF_003073215.2). Taxonomy (NCBI): domain Eukaryota; kingdom Viridiplantae; phylum Streptophyta; class Magnoliopsida; order Poales; family Poaceae; genus Triticum; species Triticum urartu. Next base: position 536,833,442 of record NC_053022.1, read on the forward strand.
ATGTCTCAAGTGATTCAAAATCAAGTGAGTCCAAACGGTCCATTTGCATGGAGTTTCTTCATGCATATACACCAATAGACATGGTTCGCATGTCTCAAACTTTTCAAAAATGAGTGAGCCCAAAGATCCATCAACATGGAGCTTCTTCATGCGTTTTATACCGATATGACTTATGTGGCAGTGCCACAAGTAGGTGGTACTATCATTACTATCTTATATCTTTTGGCATGAACATGTGTATCACTACGATCGAGATTCAATAAACCATTCATTTTAGGTGCAAGACCATTGAAGGTATTATTCAAATAAACAGAGTAACCATTATTCTCCTTAAATGAATAACCGTATTGCGATAGACATAATCCAATCATGTCTATGCTCAACGCAAACACCAATCTTGATGGTAGAGGGAGCGTACGATATTTGATCAACCTTGGAAATACTTCCAACACATATCATCATCTCACCTTTTAGCTAGTCTCCGTTTATTCCGTAGCTTTTATTTCGAGTTTACTAACATTTAGCAACCGAACCGGTATCTAATACCATGGTGCTACTAGGAGTACTAGTAAAGTACACATTAACACAATGTATATCCAATCGACCTTGCCAGCCTTCTCATCTACCAAGTATCTAGGGTAATTCTGCTCCAGTGGCTGTTCCCCTTATTACAGAAGCACTTAGTCTCGGGTTTGGGTTCAACCTTGGGTTTCTTCACTAGAGCAGCAGCTGATTTGCCGTTTCATGAAGTATCCCTTCTTGCCCTTGCCCTTCTTGAAACTAGTGGTTTCACCAACCATCAACAATTGATGCTCCTTCTTGATTTCTACTTTTGTGGTGTCAAACATCGCAAATATCTCAAGGATCATCATATATGTCCCTGATATATTATAGTTCATCACGAAGCTCTAGCAGCTTGGTGGTAATGACTTCGGAGAAACATCACTATCTCATCTGGAAGATCAACTCCCACTCGATTCAAATGATTGTTGTACTCAGACAATCTGAGCACAAGCTCAACAATTGAGCTTTTCTCCTTAGTTTGTAGGCTAAGAAAATTGTCGGAGGTCTCATACCTATTGATGTGGGCACGAGCCTGAAATCCCAATTTCAGCCCTCGAAACATCTCATATGTTTTGCGATGTTTCAAAACGTCTTCGGTGCCTCAACTCTAAACCGTTTAACTGAACTATCACGTAGTTATCAAAATGTGTATGTCAGATGTTCGCAACATCCACAGACGACGTTCGAGGTTCAGCACACTGAGCGGTGCATTAAGGACATAAGCCTTCTATGAAGCAATGAGGACAATCCTCAGTTTACGAACCTAGTCCGCATAATTGCTACTATCATCTTTCAACTAAATTTTCTCTAGGAACATATCTAAATAGTAGAACTGAAGCGCGAGCTACGACATAATTTGTGAAGATCTTTTGACTATGTTCAGGATAATTAAGTTCATCTTATGAACTCCCACTCAGATAGACATCCCTCTAGTCATCTAAGTGATTACATGATCCGAGTCAACTAGGCCGTGTCCGATCATCACGTGAGACGGACTAGTCATCATCGGTCAACATCTTCATGTTGATCGTATCTACCATACGACTCATGCTCGGCCTTTCGGTCTCTTGTGTTCCGAGGTCATGTCTGTACATGCTAGGCTCGTCAAGTCAACCTAAGTGTTTCGCGTGTGTAAATCTGTCTTACACCCGTTGTATGTGAACGTTAGAATCTATCACACCCGATCATCACATGGTGCTTCGAAACAACGAACTGTCGCAACGGTGCACAGTTAGGGGGAACACTTTCTTGAAATTATTATGAGGGATCATCTTATTTACTACCGTCGTTCTAAGTAAACAAGATGCAAAAACATGATAAACATCACATGCAATCAAATAATAGTGACATGATATGGCCAATATCATATAGCTCCTTTGATCTCCATCTTGGGGCTCCATGATCATCTTGTCACCGGCATGACACCATGATCTCCATCATCATGATCTCCATCATCGTGTCTCCATGAAGTTGCTCGCCAACTATTACTTCTACTACTATGGCTACCGGTTAGCAATAAAGTAAAGTAATTACATGGCGTTGTTCAATGACACGCATGTCATACAATAAATAAAGACAACTCCTATGGCTCCTGCCGGTTGTCATACTCATCGACATGCAAGTCGTGATTCCTATTACAAGAACATGATCAATCTCATACATCACATATATCATTCATCACATCCTTTTGGCCATATCACATCACATAGCATACCCTGCAAAAACAAGTTAGACGTCCTCTAATTGTTGTTTGCATGTTTTACGTGGCTGCTATGGGTTTCTAGCAAGAACGTTTCTTACCTACGCAAAACCACAACGTGATATGCCAATTGCTATTTACCCTTCATAAGGACCCTTTTCATCGAATCTGATCCGACTAAAGTGGGAGAGACAGACACCCGCTAGCCACCTTATGCAACTAGAGCATGTCAGTCGGTGGAACCAGTCTCACGTAAGAGTACGTGTAAGGTCGGTCCGGGCCGCTTCATCCCACAATGCCGCCGAATCAAGATTGGACTAGTAACGGTAAGCATATTGAACAAAATCAACGCCCACAACTACTTTGTATTCTACTCGTGCATAGAAACTACGCATAGACCTAGCTCATGATGCCACTGTTGGGGAATGTAGCAGAAATTCAAAATTTTCCTACGTGTCACCAAGATCTATCTATCGAGAAACCAGCAACGAGGGGAAGGAGAGTGCATCTACATACCCTTGTAGATCGCTATGCGGAAGCGTTCAAGAGAACGGGTTGAAGGAGTCGTACTCGTCGTGATCCAAATCACCGGAGATCCTAGTGCCGAACGGACGGCACCTCCGCGTTCAACACACGTACAGCCCGGTGACGTCTCCCATGCCTTGATCCAGCAAGGAGAGAGGGAGAGGTTGAGGAAGACTCCATCCAGCAGCAGCACAACAGCGTGGTGGTGGTGGAGGAGCGTGGTACTCCAGCAGGGCTTCGCCAAGCACCGCAAGAGACAAGGAGGAGAGAGGTAGGGCTGCACCAGGGAGAGATCAAATCGTGTGTCTTGGGCAGCCCAAAAACCCCCACTATTTATAGGAGAAGGGGAGGAGGGTGCGCCCCCTCTAGGGTTCCCACCCCTAGGGGGCGGCAGCCCTAGATGGGATGGAGGGGGGCGGCCAAGAGGGGGAGAGGGGGGCGCGCCCTAGGGTGGGCCTTAGGCCCATCTGCGCCTAGGGTTTCCCCCTTCTCCTCCTAGCTGCGCCTTGGGCCTTGTGGGAGGCGCAACAGCCCACTCAGGGGCTGGTCCCTTCCCACTCTTGGCCCATGCAAGCCTCCGGGGCTGGTGGCCCCACTTGGTGGACCCCCGGGACCCTCCCGGTGGTCCCGGTACGTTACCAATAAAACCCGAAACTTTTCCGGTGCCAAAAACAGGACTTCCCGTATATAAATCTTTACCTTCGGACCATTCCAGAACTCCTTGTGACGTCCGGGATCTCATCCGGGACTCCGAACAACATTCGGTAACCACATACAAACTTCCTTTATAACCCTAGCGTCATCGAACCTTAAGTGTGTAGACCCTACGGGTTCGGGAACCATGCAGACATGACCGAGACATTCTCCGGTCAATAACCAACAGCGGGATCTGGATACCCATGTTGGTTCCCACATGTTCCCGATGATCTCATCGGATGAACCACGATGTCGAGGATTCGATCAATCCCGTATTCAATTCCCTTTGGCTAGCGGTATTGTACTTGCCCGAGATTCGATCGTCGGTATCCCGATACCTTGTTCAATCTCGTTACCGGAAAGTCTCTTTTACTCGTTCCGTAACACATCATCCCGTGATCAACTCCTTGATCACATTGTGCACATTATGATGATGTCCTATCGAGTGGGCCCAGAGATCTCTCCGTCACACGGAGTGACAAATCCCAGTCTCGATTCGTGCCAACCCAACAGACACTTTCGGAGATACCTGTAGTGTACCTTTATAGCCACCCAGTTACATTGTGACATTTGGCACACCCAAAGTATTCCTACGGTATCTGGGAGTTGCACAATCTCATGGTCTAAGGAAATGATACTTGACATTAGAAAAGCTTTAGCATACGAACTACACGATCTTTGTGCTAGGCTTAGGATTGGGTCTTGTCCATCACATCATTCTCCCAATGATGTGATCCCATTATCAACGACATCCAATGTCCATGGTCAGGAAACTGTAACCATCTATTGATCAACGAGCTAGTCAACTAGAGGCTTACTAGGGACATGGTGTTGTCTATGTAACCACACATGTATCTGAGTTTCCTATCAATACAATTCTAGCATGGATAATAAACGATTATCATGAACTAGGAAATATAATAATAACTAATTTATTATTGCCTCTAGGGCATATTTCCAACACTAGAATGGCACTGGAGGGACAACGGAAGAGATAAGAGAAGAGGTAAAACAAATTGCTTCTTTAACAAACGAGTGAAACCAAAGAACCTTGAAAAGGTTTAACAAATAGAAAAGAATAATACAACGGAGATAAACAAAGTGAAAAACACTCCGTTAGAGAAGAGGGACAAAGAGCATTGCCAAAACCTTGAGGTTGAAGGGAAGATATATATTGAAAACACGCCGGTTAAGGAAGGGGATCAAGGAGACCAAATTCGGGCAGCACTCCAGTTGAAAAGAAAGGAATAGAATAAGAATTGATAAGGTGATAGAACTTGAAAAGAGGGCACGACACTCCGGTAAAGTGGACAATCATGAAAAGAACATGATCTTAGACAAACGAGATGATGGGTTGAGAAGAGCAACATCAATAGACCTCCAGGAGAAAGAATAGAATAAAGATAATTGAGAAAAATGAATATAGAAGACAATGCCAACTTCTGCTACAAAAGAGCTTGAAAAGGCATCTTTAGGAGAAGGGTTGAACGGAGTTGTTGTGAAAACCCACATCGAAAAATAGTTGGCTTGATATGGTCTTATGGAATACATCTCAAATTATGAGGTGACAACCTGCCACTCACGAGAAAAGAATTGGATTGGTATGAACAAGGAGACGAGAAAGCTTATTTCACCGGAAGGATGAAAGAAGAACTTGGGTCCTATATGAGCAACATAAATAGCAAAAATCCTTAGGGAAGGATTTAGGTGAAATATAACCCAAGATAGCTCCAATGACGAGATCGATGGATTTAAAATATCCCAATCTTGACAACATGTGAATCGTGAAACATGAACTCCAAATATCAAGAATGACATAATACCACCTCCAATGATACGGAAGAAAGATTGAACTCCGGATTGCAAGATGAGAATGCTTGAGATCCTTAGAAATGAATGTTGATGAACACTTCGAGAAGGAATTTAAAGCCTTGATGAACCACCATGTAGAATCTCCATGAAGAACTCCGATACAAAAGAATAACGAAAAGAAAGAGAAGTTGAAAACACAAGGTGAAACCTTTGTAATGATTAGATGAAGCTTTGCGACGAGATAGAGTGGAAACTTGGAACTCCGGAAAAGAAAGATGGACAACTTGAATCGAGAATTTGATGAACCTCCGGAATAAGAAATTAAATCAATTGGATGAAACAAGAATAAGAATTACATTATGCTTATCCTTCACCAATTTAATTGATGACAAGCAACGGATTTGGCACACTACTTATTCTCGTAGAAAGGATTAAGCGAGATATAGCGCAAACTTGAGACGGTCTTCAACAAGCCATCGGTAGGATTTGGAAAATAACGAATGAGTTGATATGATAACCATGGAATAGAATCTTGAGAAAACCACTGTAAGAATTGAAAATGAATGTAGAGAAGATAAAGAAACACCGGGAAGAATTATGAAATGAACGAAAAATACTTGAGAGAATTTAGATACAACTGAAACGAAGAGATCACGCGCTGATTAAAGAATATTGAATGATGCACCGGTGAAATTTGGGGAACGAGAGAACAAGTCTTCTGAAATGATGGGCTCCGGATAATCGAACTGAAAATACCCTTGAATATCTCCTGATGGGTGAAAAGGATTCTCACAATCGAAAATAATTATGAGAGGATGGCAACAAGCTAGCACCATGAATAATTTAGACACTCCGGGAGAATCAAAAGCGAAGAGGTTGAGCCAACTATGAAAAGAATTTGAAAGATCTTGGAGAAATACATTTGACTGATGATACTCATTCTTACGTCAAACTTCAAAAAGAAATTTGAGGATAGCTCCGGGAAAATAAGAAGAGTCAGGTAAGATCCTGGGAAAAGACCTGTGGGTTAGGGCCCACTCAAAATAACACCGTTGAAAAGATTTCAAAGAGAGGTTGCACCTGTTGAATTAAAAGACTTGAAAGAGAGAACGTCCTCGAAGATATTGAAAAACTGCAGAGTGGAAACACGAATTTTCGAGATATCTTGAACACTCCGGAACAATTGAATAGCGAGAAGAGGAATGAATATGAGGTGCACTAGCATGAGAAAGGCATTTGAAATACGGAAAAGAATATGATCAACACCGAAAGCTTGAATTGAAAATCCACCGGAGAAGAAAATGAGTGAAGAGTGACGAACTTGAAGCTCCGTTAGTATCTTCATGAGAATCACCGGATAAGAACATTGACAGAAAAGGAATGGAGAGACTTCACGAGAATAAAAGGATACTTGATTAAGAAATTTGAGTCCCTGAAGAAAACAAGGGAGGGAGGGCGGGAAAACAAACAAACACCGTTGAGAAGAACTGAGATTGAATCCTGCGGATGTTGAAGTGATCGGATCCACTTGAAGAGAAACACACCGGTTGAAAAGGATTGTCATGACAATGTCGATTATCATGAAGGATTAGTACTCCCGTAGGAATATGAGAACACCACTTAGGAAAGGTATGGAATCAACACTTGACATTAAAGCAACACGAATACCACAGCTCAAAACAAAAACAAAGGATTGGCTAGCGGAATAAGCCGGAACAAACATATGATAGAGATTTCGTCCGAAGTTTTTGTGGTGGGGCCTACACGGGCTCGATCGTACAGCACCATCATGTACAAGGCAGTGCACATGACATACAAAGCGTCCCCGAGTCGGCATAGCCAAGGACTCTTTAAGACACAACGAGACCACTGTAAAACCAACCATGAATAGGTGGACCACTAGACGTCGAACCCCAATTTCATATCATACATCTGTCGGAAAGATATCCTAAGAGCTACTTGAATTCCCACTTATAAACTCTCGAAACTTTCCGGTTATGCAATCAGGTGTTGGGGATACAGGGGAAGCATAATATCTCACCCAAAACTAGCAAATCCTACATCCAGCTGTATCCATCCTTCAACACATAACCAAGAAACCTTCGGAAATCATCTACCTCAACCTTTGAAAAGCATCCGTTATAAAAGTTATGGCAATACTCCCGAACTCCCGCCCCAGTACTGGGTGGCATCGAGGTTATCTCACCAACGAACTGCATAAAAGAGATTTTCGATGTCGGCGTACTAAACTCAGGTATTCCAGAACTGCAACGATAAAATTATGACGACAACACCTCGGAGCTCAACTCCCCGGGACACTTCCACAAAACCCCTGACAGGAGGCACCAAGACAATGTTCTCGTCATAAAACCATCGGAACGATTCCAAGATACCCGCGTGATCCTAAATTTTTTTAGTGAAATTTGAGAAGAGAAGAGTCAAAACTCTACGTCAGGATGCCTTACCAGAGCGATGAGCAAACTGGGAAGTAAAAAGAATTCCTAAACTCTCCGATATATAATTCCTAAAAGACTCAAAACATTTTTCTAGACACAACTCGGCCGCTAAAAACGATCAAGCAATGGGGCTCCTAAGGTCGGGGAAGGCTCTGATACCAACTTGTAACGCCCTCGATGTGGCTATATCTCCCACGTGTCGAAGCACGACTTAGAGGCATAACCGCATTGGAAGCAATGTCGCAAGTGAGGTAATCTTCACACAACCCATGTAATACAATAGGGGAAAAGATACATAGTTGGCTTACAATCGCCACTTCACACAAATACATGAATAAAACATTACATCATCCAGATACAATCAAGGTCGGACTACGGAACCAAAATAAAAGAAGAACCCCAAATGCGACAAGGTCCCCGATCGACCCCAACTGGGCTCCACTACTGATCAATTAGAACGAAACAACACAAAGGACAAGATCTTCATCGAGCTCCTCCTGAGCTGGGTTGCGTCATCTGCACGGTAACATCGGCACCTGCAAACTGATTTTGGAAGTATCTGTGAGTCACGGGGACTCAGCAATCTCGCACCCTCGCGATCAAGACTATTTAAGCTTATGGGTAAGGTAAAGGATGAGGTGGAGCTGCAGCAAGCGACTAGCATATATGGTGGCTAAACATACGCAAATGAGAGCGAGAAGAGAAGGCAAAGCACGATCGAGAAACTATGATCAAGAAGTGATCCTAGAACAACCTACGTCAAGCATAACTCCAACACCGTGTTCACTTCCCAGACCCTGCCGAGAAGAGACCATCACGGTTACGCACGCGGTTGATGTATTTTAATTAAGATCAACTTCAGGTTTTCTAACAACCGGACATTAACAAATTCCCATCTGCCCATAACCATGGGCATGACTTTCGAAAGTTCAAATCCCTGCAGGGGTGTCCCAACTTAGCCCATCACAAGCTCTCACGGTCAACGAAGGAATAGACCTCCTCCTGAGATTTTCCGATCAGACTCGGTATCCCGCTTCTACAAGACATTTCGACAGGGTAAAACTAAAGCAGCAACACCGCCCGAATGTGCCAACAAATCCCGATAGGAGCTACACATATCTCTTTCTCAGGGCACACCGGATTGTCCAAACTTCCGGTAGGCCAGCCCAGAGTTGCCCCTGGTGGCCACCGGCGGCTGACAAGTTGGACCAACACTTAGAGGAGCACTGGCCCGGCCCGGGGGGGGGGTAAATAATGATGACCCTCACCCTCAGGAGCGCGACTCCCAAGGGAAAAGAAAAGGCTAGGTGGTGAATGGTAAAACCAAAGTTGGGCATTGCTGGAAGAGTTTTATTCAAGGCGAACTGTCAAGGGGTTCCCATTATTACCCAACCGCGTAAGGAACGCAAAATCTGGGAACATAACACCGATATGACGGAAACTAGGGCGGCAAGAGTGGAACCAAACACCAGGCATAAGGCCGAGCCTTCCACCCTTTACCAAGTATATAGATGCATTAATTAAATAATATATATAGTGATATCCCAACAAGTAAACATGTTCCAACAAGGAACAACATCTCCATGTTCCAACAAGGAACAAACTTCAATCTTCACCTGCAACTAACAACGCTATAAGAGGGGCTGAGCAAAGCGGTAACATAGCCAAACAACGGTTTGCTAGGACAAGGTGGGTTAGAGGCTTGGCTTAACAATATGGGAGGCATGATAAGCAAGTGGTAGGTATCACAGCATAGGCATAGCAAAAGAGCGAGCAACTAGCAAGCAAAGATAGAAGTGATTTCGAGGGTATGGTCATCTTGCCTGAAATCCCGCAAGGAAGAAGAACGAGTCCATGAAGAAGACAAACGGACGTAGACGAACGAATCCTCTCAACACGATGTTAACGGAAAAAACTCGAAGAAGCATCACTGGAAAGAAGCAAACAACATCGTAAACAAACATCACATAAACATGGTATGAGATGCAGGATGCGGTATGCGATGCATATGCATGATTTGAAAAGGAATGATTGAACCTGGCCTCAACTTGGAAATCCAAGAGTGCCACTGGAAAGGTGAGGTGATTTCGGTTGAAATCGATATAAAAATCACCGGAATTGGATGCACGGTTTGAAAATGGCAAGCAAAACAAATATGGCACCGGTCTGCGATAAACAGCAAGTGACCAACTAAATGCAACAAGATAAATATGTTACAGCACTCAAACATGGCAACAAAATACATGGCAGGGATCCACTCAAGATGCTTGACAAAAGATGAACACTAAACCACAGCTAATTCATCCATTAACAGGTTCAAACAAGCATGGCAAAAGTGCAATTGATAAATAGGTTTCAGACTTCAGATCAGGTAGCACACTTTGAAGCATGAAAACTATATGCTACATGAACTTAACATGGCAAAGCAAGGCATGACATGGAGCTACTCAAAGAGCTTAACAAAAGTCCCTTAGTGACCTTGAGCCAAAAGGGATCAGAAAATACAATTGCAAGCATGAGAACATGGCAAAAACATAATCAGGTTACAGACTTAGAGAAAAGCTGGAGCATGCAAATATGTTAACGAGTAGGCATGTTTACGAGCTCGATGCACTCACTACAGAGCAAGGCATGATAATCTAAGCATACACCCATCAAGAATACATATTATATAAGCTAGACATGGCAAGGACAACAACATAGCATGCACGGATCACTAGCAACATCCTCGGCAAAATCGCTAACAAGTTAACAATCTGCCAGGATTCACGAAATAGCAAAAGTAGAGCTCAATTAACTCAAGCTAGGGTGCTCCATAAATGCGGACAAAGATTTGGATGGATAGAGCACCACAATGTTAACAAATCATCCTTACTGATCATCCTCAAAAGAGGCACGGATCACTAGGAAACAACATGAACATATGACATAATGATAAAAACAGATCAAGGACTTAATGAAATTCTATGTCCCTGAAATCAGCATTAACGAATGCACTACTTTGCAAGATTGTGCTAGCCACCACACACATCACAAAAATATATGGATAGCACCTCTGGAAAGATGGCATGGCATATAACAAAACACATGTAGAGCTCAGGAGCATATCATGCACACATTAATCATGGCAAAAATGACAAATAGCTATTTGGTGCAGCAGATCTGACAATTATCTCAAATAGCTCTCTTCCAATAGCATTTCGGGCATCAAGATGAGCTCAAATGAAAATGATGCACTGAGATGAAATGATGTACTCTCTGAGGCGAACATTTTGATATGCTACACGCACAAAACTAAGCTACGGATGCAGAGTTATGACATGATGAAGATTGCAAAATATTTAGGGTTTGGAGGGGAAAAGTCTACCGCGAATTCGAATCTGAGATCCAGATCCAACCGGGCGCGGATTCCGAGGTTCATCGGCGCCGGATCACTGTAGTCGCCGGAGATGGCAGAGCTCGCCGGACTTGCTGGAGAGGAGGGGCTCGCTGGCTGGAGAGGAAGGAGGCGGCGAGGGACGACGAGGTGGCGGTGGTCGGCGCCAGAGAGGGCGTCCGGAGCATCGGCGATGCGGGGCGGTTGCCAGAGCGGCGGGGCGATGCTCGCCGGCGCGGGGCGGCGCGGCAGACGAGTGAGGCGGCGCGGGAGGAGAGCCGGGCGGCAGGGCAGGCGCGCGAGGTGCTTGGCGGCGGCAGCCCGATCTGGCCCGGGGCGGGCCCGATCTAGGCTCCCTCGGGCCCGGCGATGGGGAGGAGAGAGAGGAGCGGCGGCACTGACGTGACGCGCCCGGATTCGTCCGGCGCGGCGGCTGGACATGTCCGGTGTGGAAGAAAAATGTCCGGTGGCGCGAGGTAGGAGGAGCTAGGGTTTGGACAGCGAGAATTTCGGGGAAGGCCACATATATATAGGTAGAGGGAGCTAGGAGAGTCCAAATGAGGTGCGGTTTTTGGCCACGCGATCGTGATCAAACGACCGAGATGATGGAGGAGGTTTAGGTGGGTTTTGGGCCACTTTGGAAAGGTGTTGGGCTGCAACACACACGAGGCCTTTTCGGTCCCTCGGTTAACCGTTGGAGTATCAAACGAAGTCCAAATGACATGAAACTTGACAGGTGGTCTACCGGTAGTAAACCAAGTCCGCATGACAAGTCTCGGTATAATCCGAAAACGTTTAACACCTGCACATGAAAAGATGTAGAAAGGGACACCGGATGACATAGGAGCACCGGATTGCAAAACGGACAATGGGGAAAATGCTCGGATGCATGAGACGAACATGTATGCAAATGAAAACCACATGATGACATGATATGCAATGGATGACACGCAAGCAATGACAAGGCAACATCAGCGAATAACTGGAGGACACTTGGCACATCGGTCTCGGGGCGTTACACCAAACCGGCTCGCCTGAGCTGGCCCGCCGCAGGACTCGCCCCTTCCCCGTGGCTGGGGGCTTGACATCTTCAGCTTCCTCCTCGGACAACTCATCGTTGTCATCCTCGACAAGAGGGGCCTCGATGCAGGAGCTGTTGGCCTCCCCAGCAAACTCCGCCCACTAGGCGAGTTCCTTCTCCTCTGCGACCGCCGCGGCCTTGTCCTCCATGCCGCCGGCGGTGCCGGCCTCCCTGACGAGTTCCGCCTCCACCGCCCTGGCGGCTATGTGAGGTCTACTACACAACCTTCTTCTTGTAGACGTTGTTGGGCCTCCAAGTGCAGACGTTTGTAGGACAGTAGCAAATTTCCCTCAAGTGGATGACCTAAGGTTTATCAATCCGTAGGAGGCGTAGGATGAAGATGGTCCCTCTCAAGCAACCCTGGAACCAAATAACAAAGAGTCTCTTGTGTCCCCAACACACCCAATACAATGATAAATTGTATAGGTGCACTAGTTCGGCGAAGAGATGGTGATACAAGTGCAATATGGATAGTAGATAAGGGTTTTTGTAATCTGAAAATATAAAAACAGCAATGTAACTAATGATAAAAGTGAGCGTAAACGGTATTGCAATGATAGGAAACAAGGCCTAGGGTTCATACTTTCACTAGTGCAAGTCCTCTCAACAATAATAACATAATTGGATCATATAACTATCCCTCAACATGCAACAAAGAGTCACTCCAAAGTCACTAATAGCGGAGAACAAACAAAGAGATTATGGTAGGGTACGAAACCACCTCAAAGTTATTCTTTCCAATCAATCCATTGGGCTATTCCTATAAGTGTCAGAAACAGCCCTAGAGTCCGTACTAGAATAACACCTTAAGACACAAATCAACCAAAACCCTAATGTCACCTAGATACTCCAATGTCACCTCAAGTATCCGTGGGTATGATTATACGATATGCATCACACAATCTCAGATTCATCTATTCAACCAACACAAAGGACCTCAAAGAGTGCCCCAAAGTTCCTACTGGAGAATCACGACAAAAACGTGTGCCAACCCCTATGCATAGGTTCATGGGCGGAACCCGCAAGTTGGTCACCAAAACATACATCAAGTGAATCACGTGATATCCCATTGTCACCACAGATACGCACGACAAGACATACATCAAGTGTTCTCAAATCTTTAAAGACTCAATCCGATAAGATAACTTCAAAGGGGAAACTCAATTCATTACAAGAGAGTAGAGGGGGGAGAAAACATCATAGGATCCAACTATAATAGCAAAGCTCGCGATACATCAAGATCGTACCACCTCAAGAACACGAGAGAGAGAGATCAAACACATAGCTATTGGTACATACCCTCAGCCCCGAGGGAGAACTACTCGCTCCTCATCATGGAGAGCACCGGGATGATGAAGATGGCCACCGGAGAAGGATTCCCCCTTCGGCAGGGTGCCAGAACAGGTCTAGATAGGCTTTCGGTGGCTACGGAGGCTTCTGGCGGCAGAACTCCCGATCTATTGTGCTCTCGGATGTTTTTAGGGTATATGGAGATATATAGGCGGAAGAAGTACGTCAGGGGGGCCACGAGGGGCTCATGAGGGTGGAGGGCGCGCCTAGGGGGTGGGCGCGCCCCCCTGCCTCGTGACCTCCTCGCAGATCCCCCGACATGCACTCCAAGTCTTCTGGGCTTCTTTCCTTCCAAAAATGAGTTCCGTGAAGTTTCAGGTCAATTGGACTCCGTTTGGTTTTCCTTTTCTTTGAAACCCTAAAACAGGGTAAAAACAGAAACTGGCACTGGGCTCTGGGTTAATAGGTTAGTCCCAAAAATGATATAAAAGTGTATAATAAAGCCCATAAGCATTCAAAACAGTAAATAATATAGCATGAAGCAATCAAAAATTATAGATACGTTGGAGACATATCAGCATCCCTAAGCTTAATTCCTGCTCGTCCTCGAGTAGGTAAATGATAAAAACAGAATTTTTGATGCGGAGTGTGCTACTTGGCATAATTTTAATGTGATTCCTCTTAATTGTGGTATGAATATTCAGATCCGAAAGATTCAAGACAAAAGTCCATATTGACATAAAAATGATAATACTTCAAGCATACTAACTAATCAATTATGTCTTCTCAAAATAACATGGCCAAAGAAAGTTCATCCCTACAAAATCATATAGTTTAGTCATGTTTCATTTTTGTCACACGAGAATGCTATCATCATGCACAACCCCGATGACAAGCCAAGCAATTGTTTCATACTTTAGTAATCTCAAACCTATAAACTTTCACGCAATACATGAGCGCGAGCCATGGACATAGCACTATGGGTGGAATAGAATATAATGAGGGCGGTTATGCAGAGAAGACAAAAAAGGAGAAAGTCTCACATCAACGAGGCTCATTAATGGGCTATGGAGATGCCCACCGATTGATGTTAATGCAAGGAGTAGGGATTGCCATGCAACGGATGCACTAGAGCTATAAATGTATGAAAGCTCAACAAAAGAAACTAGTGGGTGTGCATCCAACTTGCTTGCTCATGAAGACCTAGGGCACTTGAGGAGGCCCATTGTTGGAATATACAAGCCAAGTTCTATAATGAAAAATTCCCACTAGTATATGAAAGTGATAACATGAGAGACTCTCTACTATGAAGATCATGGTGCTACTTTGAAGCACAAGTGTGGTAAAAGGATAGTAACATTGTCCCTTCTCTCTTTTTCTCTCATTTTTTTGGGCCTTTTCTTTTTTTATGGCCTTTCTTTTTTTGGGCCTTTTCTTTTTTTATGGCCTTTCTTTTTTATTCCTCACTTGGGACAATGCTCTAATAATGATGATCATCACACTTCTATTTATTTACAACTCAATGATTACTACTCGATACTAGAACAAAGATGACTCTATATGAATGCCTCCGGCGGTGTACCGGAATATGCAATGAACCAAGAGTGACATATATGAAAGAATTATGAACGGTGGCTTTGCCACAAATACTATGTCAACTACATGATCATGCTAAGCAATATGACAATGATGAATGTGTCATGATGAACGGAATGATGGAAAGTTGCATGGCAATATATCTCGGAATGGCTATGGAAATGCCATAATAGGTAGGTATGGTGGCTGTTTTGAGGAAGATATAAGGAGGTTTATGTGTGACAGAGCGTATCATATCACGGGGTTTGGATGCACCGGCGAAGTTTGCACCAACTCTCAATGTGAGAAAGGGCAATGCACGGTACCGAAGAGGCTAGCAAGGATGGAAGGGTGAGAGTGCGTATAATCCATGGACTCAACATTAGTCATAAAGAACTCACATACTTATTGCAAAAATCTACAAGTCATCAAAAACCTCGGCACTACGAGCATGCTCCTAGGGGGATAGATTGGTAGGAAAAGACCATCGCTCGTCCCCGACCGCCACTCATAAGGAGGACAATCAAATAACACCTCATGTTTCAAATTTGTTACACAACGTTTACCATACGTGCATGCTACGGGACTTGCAAACTTCAACACAAGCATTTCTCAAATTCAAAACTACTCAACTAGCACGACTTTGATATTATTACCTCCATATCTCAAAACAATCATCAAGCATCAAACTTCTCTTAGTATTCAATACTCTATATGAAAGTTTTTACTATTCTTGGATGCCTAGCATGTTATGATTATTTAAGCAAATTACCATGCTATTTAAGACTCTCAAAATAATATAAGTGAAGCATGAGCATCCATCTATTTCTTCAAAATAAAACTACCACCATGCTCGAAAAGATATAAGTGAAGCACTAGAGCATCGACAAACTACTCCGAAAGATATAAGTGAAGATCAATGAGTAGTTGAATAATTATGCAACTATGTGAAGAATCTCTAACATTTAATAATTTCAGATCTTGATACTTTATTCAAGCATCAAGCAAAGCAAAATAAAATGACATTCTAAGAATGGCAAACATCATGTGAAGAAGCAAAAACTTAGGATCAATCGAAACTAACCGATAGTTGTTGAAGAAGAAAGGTGGGATGCCAACCGGGGCATCCCCAAGCTTAGACGCTTGAGACTTCTTGAAATATTATCTTGGGGTGCCTTGGGCATCCCCAAGCTTGAGCTTTTGTGTCTCCTTAATTCATCTCATATCACGGTCTCCCTAAATCTCAAAAGCTTCATCCACACAAAACTCAACAAGGACTCGTGAGATAAGTTAGTATAAACCATTGCAAAAACCTTATCATACTCTACTGTAGAAAATCACTAAAATTATTATTCATCATTGCATACTAAATTCCTCTGCATATTTAATAGTCCTATCCTCAAATAGAATCATTAAAGAAGCAAACATATGCAAACAATGCAAACATAACAGCAATCTGCCTAAACAGGACAGTCTGTAAAGAATGCAGCAACATCCATACTTCCCTAGCTCCAAAAATTATGAAAGAAAATTCCCACTGTAGGAAATTTATCAGAGCTTAATATGAAAAAGGTGTCAACATTTTATCACATTCTTACTTTTCTAGGGAATTATTGCAACAGCTGTAAACTTTCTGTTTTCAAACAGAAACATGTGGACTTCTAAAATAGGCATAGTAAAGGCTATCAATGCCACTTTTATTGAAATAAAAGATGCAAAACATTGTTCTAAATAACAGCAAGAAAATATTAACAAAATAAATTTACGCTCCAAGCAAAACACATATCATGTGGTGAATAAAAATATAGCTCCAAGTAAAGTTACCGATGAATGAAGACGAAAGAGGGGATGCCTTCCGGGGTATCCCAAAGCTTAGGCTCTTGGCTATCCTTAAATATTACCTTGGGGTGCCTTGGTAATACCCAAGATTAGGCACTTGCCACTCCTTATTCCATAGTCCATCAAATCCTTACCCAAAACTTGAAATACAAAACTTAATAGAAAACTCGTAAGCTCCGTTAGCGAAAGAAAACAAAACACCACTTCAAGTTACTGTAATTAACTCATTCTTTATTTATATTGGTGTTAAAACTAATGTATTACAACTTCTCTATGGTTTATAAATTATTTTACTAGCCATAGATTCATCAAAATAAGCAAACAACACATGAAAAACAGAATCTGTCAAAAACAGAACAGTCTGTAGTAATCTGGATCAAACGTATACTTCTGGAACTCATAAAATTCTCAAATAAATTTCTGGACCTGAGTAATTTGTCTATTAATCATCTGAAAAAATAATTAACTAAATAGAACTCTCCAAATAAAAATGGCAGGAATTCTCGTGAGCGCTAAAGTTTCTGTTTCTTACAGCATGATCCCAAAGTCTTCCCAAAGGTTCTATTTGGCACAAACACTAATTAAAAGCATAAAACCACATCTAAAAATAGGCTAGATGAATTATTTATTACTAAACAGGAACAAAAAGCAAGGACCTAAAATAAAGTTGGGTTGCCTCCCAACAAGCGCTATCATTTAATGCCCCTAGCTAGGCATGATGATTTCAATGATGCTCACATAAAAGACAAGAATTGTAACATAAAGAGAGCATCATGAAGAATATGACTAGCACATTTAAGTCTAACCCACTTCCTATGCATCGGGATTTTGTGAGCAAACAACTTATGGGAACAATAATCAACTAGCATAGGAGGGTAAAACAAGCATAACTTCAAAACTTTAAGCACATAGAGAGGAAACTTGATATTATTGCAATTCCTACAAGAATATGTTCCTCCCTCATAATAATTTTCAGTAGCATCATGAATGAATTCAACAATATAAATATCACATAAAGCATTCTTTTCATGATCTACAAGCATATAATTTTTATTACTCTCCACATAAGAAAAATTCTTCTCATGAATAATAGTGGGAGCAAACTCAACAAAATAACTATCATGTGTTTGAAAATTAAGATCAAGATGACAAGTTTCATGGTTATCATTATTCTTTAAAGCATACGTGTCATCACAATAATCATCATAGATAGGAGGCATGCTTTCATCATAATAAATTTGCCCATCAAAATTCGGGGGACAAAAAATATCATATTCATCAAACATAGCTTCCCCAAGCTTGTGGCTTTGAATATCATTAGCATCATGGATATTCAAGGAATTCATACTAACAACATTGCAATCATGCTCATCATTCAAATATTTAGTGCCAAACATTTTATAGAATTCTTCTTCTAGCACTTGAGCACAATTATCCTTTCCATCATACTCACGAAAGATATTAAAAAGGTGAAGCGTATGAGACAAACTCAATTCCATTTTTTATAGTTTTCTTTTATAAACTAAACTAGTGATAAAACAAGAAACTAAAAGACTCGATTGCAAGATCTAAAGATATACCTTCAAGCACACACCTCCCCGGCAACGGCGCCAGAAGAGAGCTTGATGTCTACTACACAACCTTCTTCTTGTAGACGTTGTTGGGCCTCCAAGTGCAGACGTTTGTAGGACAGTAGCAAATTTCCCTCAAGTGGATGACCTAAGGTTTATTAATCCTTAGGAGGCGTAGGATGAAGATGGTCCCTCTCAAGCAACCCTGGAACCAAATAACAAAGAGTCCCTTGTGTCCCCAACACACCCAATACAATGGTAAATTGTATAGGTGCACTAGTTTGGCGAAGAGATGGTGATAGAAGTGCAATATGGATAGTAGATAAGGGTTTTTGTAATCTGAAAATATAAAAATAGAAAGGTAACTAATGATAAAATTGAGCATAAACGGTATTGCAATGATAGGAAACAGGGCCTAGGGTTCATACTATCACTAGTGCAAGTCCTATCAACAATAATAACATAATTGGATCATATAACTATCCCTCAACATGCAACAAAGAGTCACTCCAAAGTCACTAATAGCGGAGAACAAACAAAGAGATTATGGTAGGGTACGAAACCACCTCAAAGTTATTCTTTCCAATCAATCCATTGGGCTATTCCTGTAAGTGTCACAAACAGCCCTAGAGTTCATACTAGAATAACACCTTAAGACACAAATCAACCAAAACCCTAATGTCACCTAGATACTCCAATGTCACCTCAAGTATCCGTGGGTATGATTATACGATATGCATCACACAATCTCAGATTCATCTATTCAACCAACACAAAGGACCTCAAAGAGTGCCCCAAAGTTCCTACCGGAGAATCACGATGAAAACGTGTGCCAAGCCCTATGCATAGGTTCATGGGCGAAACCCGCAAGTTGGTCACCAAAACATACATCAAGTGAATCACGTGATATCCCATTGTCACCACAGATACGCACGGCAAGACATACATCAAGTGTTCTCAAATCTTTAAAGACTCAATCTAATAAGACAACTTCAAAGGGGAAACTCAATTCATTACAAGAGAATAGAGGGGGGGAGAAAACATCATAGGATCCAACTATAATAGCAAAGCTCGCGATACATCAAGATCGTACCACCTCAAGAACACGAGAGAGAGAGAGATCAAACACATAGCTATTAGTACATATCCTCAGCCCGGAGGGAGAACTACTCCCTCCTCATCATGGTGAGCACCGGGATGATGAAGATGGCCACCGGAGAAGGATTCCCCCTCCAGCAGGGTGCCGGAACGGGTCTAGATTGGCTTTCGGTGGCTATGGAAGCTTCTGGTGGCGGAACTCCCAATCTATTGTGCTCTCGGATGTTTTAGGGTATATGGAGATATATAGGCGGAAGAAGTACGTCAGGGGCGGCATGAGGGGCTCACGAGGGTGGAGGGCGCGCCCAGGGGGGTGGGCGCGCCCCCCTGCCTCTTGACCTCCTCGCAGATCCCCCGACGTGCACTCCAAGTCTTCTAGGCTTCTTTCCTTCCAAAAATGAGTTCCGTGAAGTTGCAGGTCAATTGGACTCCGTTTGGTTTTCCTTTTCTTCGAAACCCTAAAACAGGGTAAAAACAGAAACTGGCACTAGGCTCTGGGTTAATAGGTTAGTCCCAAAAATGATATAAAAGTGTATAATAAAGCCCATAAACATTCAAAACAGTAAATAATATAGCATGGAGCAATCAAAATTTATAGATACGTTGGAGACGTATCACTATGTAGTCTAGCTCCGCATGGGTGGTGTCTTGGACGAGCCGCGGCTCGTCGCGGACATACTTCTCCTCCAAACCGTGGAAGAACTCCTGCACCTGCTCCTCCGGCAGCTCGACCCAATTGGGGATGGGGCCATGCATGTTGCAGTCCGGCATCATGGCGATGATGTCGTTCCAGCGGGAGTTGTTGCTCAGCGGGACCACCCCCGCCAGCAACCCAAACAAGGGCCCCTTCGTGACCTTGCCGGCCTTCGCGGCCTTGACGGACCTCTCGGCCTTGCCGTCGCGACCCACGTCAACCTGGAAGAGCCGCTGGCAGAAGTGGTCGAGGCCGAGGCGAAGCCTGATGATATCGGCCGCATTCGTGAAGATCTAGGCCGGCCTCCCCTTGTTATGCAGCGGAGCGATTCGGCAGCGGATGAAATCTGCCCCGATCATCTCAAGGGTGAGCCCGACCTCGGTGAGGCGAAGAATCCGGGTGATGGCGATCTTGAGCTTGTCGTCCTGGGCGTCGACATCGCCCCAGTCGGGCCTACGAACCGGCGGCGCCTGGCGAACCCGGCAGAACTCCTGTGGGTCGTCCTCCTCGATCCAGCACCACCAGCCCCGCCATTCTTCCCACCTCTCCTTCTTGGCGCCCTCTGGGTATGCCCCTTTGGACCTCGGGATCCAGACGATGCAACCAGAGATGGCGCCTCCCCTGGATGCGAGGGTGAAAGTAATGGCGGAAGAGCGCCGTGTTGGGGACGACTCCGGCGAAGCCCTCACAGAGGTGGGAAAAAAGAGCCATGCACGACACATCATTTGGAGTAAAGTCCAGGAGGTGGAAGCCAAATGTATGCATGACATCATTGAAGAAATCGGAGAAAGGGGGGAGGAGGCCGCAAGAGAAGTAGTCGATGAAAAATGGGTACCAATTCGGGGCGGCCTCGGCGCAGTTGGCGGGGACGACACGCGTGGCTGGATGCCCCGTCGCCTCCCCCGTCTTGCACCCCCACAGGGGCCTGAAGCTGTCCCGGAGCTCGAACACGTCGACCGTCAAGGGGAAGTAGGCGAGCTGCATCCGCCGCGCCGCCAGTTCACTCTCCGGTGGCTCCATCGCTCCGGCGTCCTTGGCCATCCCTTTGCCCTTGTTGGTTTTGGGGACCATGGCGGCTACGAGAGGCGAGGGGCGGAGGACAGTGAAGACGCAGCGGCAGCAAGAAGGGGCAGAAGCTTGCGAAGGAAGGGGAAAGGGGCAGCGGTTCCGAGATTGGAGAAGATGCAGGGGGTAAAGTGAGCAGCACGCCCGCGGCTATTCCTCTTTTTATGGGGAAGGCTCGGGCCGCCTTCTCTCCCATTAACCACAATGTGACTCATGCGTGCGGGAACCGCCCCGCGCATGACCCCCACGTCACGCGCGACCCTCCGCATCGCGCGTTCAACGTGGGTCGTGGGGAAGCGTAGTGGACGAGAAGTTACTACGGTAAAATCCGCCCCACCCGCCCGCGCACCGTTCTGGGCCTAGCCCAACAACGCGTCGTGCTTATGTGTGGCCCAGGCCCGGGGGCTCCTGTCGGTGTACAAAAGTAGGGGCTCTCCTTTTGACCCCTTTACTTGTGCACGGGCAGCCAGAGCCATGCGCCGCGGCCACACTTAGCAGGGCAGAGGAGGGAAGCTGGAGAGAAGCCGAAGCACAAGAAAACCAAGGCGACGCCAAGACCAGAAGCGCAGGAGGGCAAGAGGGCGAGGTGGACTCCCTCGGCAAGATCCTTGCCGAGGCAGCCCCCCACAGCCCCGGCAAGAGCCTTGCCGGGGCAACTTGCCCAACACTAGCAGAGCGAGCCACCCTTGAGCCCACCAGCTCCAACCCAATCAACTACATTGGGACCAGGGCTCGGGAGGCACCTCCGTGGTGGCATGCAGATCTTTGTCAAGATCATAAACACACAAGATCAAATGAGGATTAGAAGACGACGAACCTCAGCGGGATCCTTGCCAGGGAAATCCACAAGACCCCCGGCAAGCGTCTTGCCGGGGACGACTGCGACACCACGGCAAGACCCTTGCCGGGGCCCCGGCAAGGCCCTTGCCAAGGACGCCAGCAGGGCCACTGCCAGGCCCGCATCAGCCAAGACTCCGCCACCGTTCGCATGCAGCTGCTAGCCCAACCAGCTGGGCAGGCACCTGCGTGGCAACAGGCAGCCTCCAGGATAAATCAGCAAGCACCTGCATGGCCGCATGTAGATATTCATGAAGGCCCTACCACCGCGCCACCTCAGCTGCCTGCCTGCCTACATGGCACTGCATGCATCGCTGGTCTGGGGCGTTTCAAAGTGAGGCGAAGCGGCGACGGACGGGACGGGCCTTGTTCCCGTCCCCGATAAAGCTAATGGACACCTACGTAGCGCATTTAATGCACTTTGTCCCGTAATGCCGTGCGATAAGCTCGCGCACTATAGGCCTTTCCACCTCCTGTGTGCCACTGTGGCATCCCCTTTTTCCTATAGAAGGAGGATCGAGGCGACCAGGAGAGGGATTCTGCTTTTTGGAGCGGCACAACCACCATAGCTAGTTTAGAAAAGGTCAAGAACACTCAATACATCCACCAAAGTAGGACTAGAGTTTTACGCATCCTCGTGGCCCGAACCTGGGTAAACGATCCGTGTGCTTGCTCCTAAACCTTCTCTCCTCGCGACCCCGCACCCACCGACCGTAGAAAGGATCCCAGTGATCCCATAGGTGTCGTTCCCACCGACACAAAGTAATCATGTCTTCTCAAAATAACATGGCCAAAGGAATTTATCCCTACAAAATCATATAGTCTGGCTATGCTCTATCTTCATCACACAAAATATTTAAATCATGCACAACCCCGATGACAAGCCAAGCAATTGTTTCATACTTTTGATGTTCTCAAACTTTTTCAATCTTCACGCAATACATGAGCGTGAGCCATGGACATAGCACTATAGGTGGAATAGAATGGCAGTTGTGGAGAAGACAAAAAGGAGAATATAGTCTCACATCAACTAGGCATATCGATGGCTTTGGAGACGCCCATCAATAGATATCAATGTGAGTGAGTAGGGATTGCCATACAACAGATGCACTAGAGCTATAAGTTTATGAAAGCTCAAAAACAAACTAAGTGGGTGTGCATCCAACTCGCTTGCTCACGAAGACCTAGGGCATTTTGAGGAAGCCCACCATTAGAATATACAAGCCAAGTTCTATAATGAAAGATTCCCACTAGTATATGAAAGTGACAACATAGGAGACTCTCTATCATGAAAATCATGGTGCTACTTTGAGGCACAAGTGTGGAAAAAGGATAGTAGCATTGTCCCTTCTCTCTTTTTCTCTCATTTTTTATTTGGGCCTTTTCTCTTTTTTATGGCCTCTTTTTTCTCTTTTTTTATTTTTCGTCCGGAGTCTCATCCCGACTTGTGGCGGAAGCATAGTCGCCATTATCCTTTCCTCACTGGGACAATGCTCTAATAATGATGATCATCACACTTTTATTTACTTATAACTCAACAATTACAACTCGATACTTAATTAGAACAAAATATGACTCTATGTGAATGCCTCTGGCGGTGTACCGGGATGTGCAATGAATCAAGAGTGACATGTATGAAAAATTATGAACGGTGGCTTTGCCACAAATATGATGTCGACTACATGATCATGCAAAGCAATATGACAATGATGGAGCGTGTCATAATAAATGGAACCGTGGAAAGTTGCATGGCAATATATCTCGGAATGGCTATGGAAATGCCATAATAGGTAGGTATGGTGGCTGTTTTGAGGAAGGTAAATGGTGGGTTTATGGTACTGGCGAAAGTTGCGCGGTACTAGAGAGGCTAGCAACGGTGGAAGGGTGAGAGTGCGTATAATCCATGGATTCAACATTAGTCATAAAGAACTCACATACTTATTGCAAAAATCTATTAGTTATCGAAACAAAGTACTACACGCATGCTCCTAGGGGGATAGATTGGTAGGAAAAGACTATCGCTCGTACCAGACCGCCACTCATAAGGAAGACAATCAAAAAATAAATCATGCTCCGACTTCATCACATAACTGTTCACCATACGTGCATGCTATGGGAATCACAAACTTTAACACAAGTATCTCTCAAATTCAGAACTACTCAGCTAGCATGACTCTAATATCACCATGTTCATATCTGAAAACAATGATAAAGAATCAAACTTCTCATAGTATTCAACGCACTTTATATGAAAGTTTTTATTAATTATACCCATCTTGGATGCCCATCATATTAGGACTAATTTTATAGCCAAAGAAAATTACCATGCTGTTCTTAAAGACTCTCAAAATAATATAAGTGAAGCATGAGAGATCAATAATTTCTATAAAATAGAACCACCACCGTGCTCTAAAAAGATATAAGTGAAGCACTTAGAGCAAAATTATCTAGCTCAAAAGATATAAGTGAAGCACATGGAGTATTCTAATAAATTCCGATTCATGCGGGTCTCTCACAAAAGGTGTGTACAGCAAGGATGATTGTGGTAAACTAAAAAGCAAAGACTCAAATCATACAAGACGCTCCAAGCAAAACACATATCATGTGGTGAATAAAAATATAGCCTCATGTAAAGTTACCGATAGACGAAGACGAAAGAGGGGATGCCTTCCGGGGCATCCCCAAGCTTAGGCTTTTTTTTGTCATTGAATTTTACCTTGGGGTGCCTTGGGCATCCCCAAGCTTAGGCTCTTGCCACTCCTTATTCCAAAATCCATCAAATCTTTACCCAAAAACTTGAAAACTTCACAACACAAAACTTCAATAGAAAATCTCATGAGCTCCGTTAGTATAAGAAAATAAACCACCATTTTAAGGCACTGTAATGAACTCATTCTTTATTTATATTGGTGTTAAACCTACTGTATTCCAACTTCTCTATGGTTCATACCCCCCAATACTAGCCATAGATTTATCAAAACAAGCAAACAACACGCGAAAGACAGAATCTGTCAAAAACAGAACAATCTATAGCAATCTGGAGGTTTCGAATACTTCTATAACTCCAAAAATTCTGAAAAATTAGGACGACCAGGATAAAAAGTATATTGATCTACTGCAATGGGAATTTGTATTTTATCGCTCTCTGGTAAAAAATGAAAATTATTTTTGTGAGTGCATACTTTCTATTTTTATCAACAAGACAGAACAACAATCAGCCAAGAAGATCCTAAAGGCTTTACTTGGCACAAACACTAATTAAAACATAAAAAACACAATCATAACAGAAGCTAGATGAATTATTTATTACTAAACAGGAGCAAAAAGCAAAGAACACAAATAAAATTGGGTTGCCTCCCAACAAGCGCTATCGTTTAACGCCCCTAGCTAGGCATTGAGATTTCAATGATGCTCACATGAAAGACAAGAATTGAAGCACAAAGAGAGCATTGTAAAACATGTGGCAAACACACTTAAGTCTAACATACTTCCTATGCATAGGTATTTTATAAGCAAACAAATTATCATGGCAAGCATAAACTAGCTTATGCAAGGAAGAAGAAAGAAACAATAGCAATCTCAACATAATGAGAGGTAATTTAGTAACATGAAAATTTCTACAACCATATTTTCCTCTCTCATAATAATTACATGTAGGATCATAATCAAATTCAACAATAAAACTATCACATAAAATATTCTCAAGATGATCCACATGCGTGCAAAGTTGACACTCTTCCAAAATAGTGGGATTAACATTAACTAAAGTCATGACCTCTCCAAACCCACTTTTATCAAAAAATTCATAAGATTGATCATTCTCCAAATATGTGGGATCTAAAGTTTACACTATTCCAAACCCACTTTCAATATTATTGCAAACACTATTATCAATCTCATATTCATCATGGGGCTTAAATAAATTTTCAAGATCATAAGAAAAATCACCCCAATCATGATCATTGCAACAAGTAGTAGACATAGAAAAATTAGCATCCCCAAGCTTAGGGTTTTGCATATTATTAGTGCTACCTCTTGAGCACTGCGTTGGTTTTCCCTGAAGAGGAAGGGATGATGCAGCAAAGTAGCGTAAGTATTTCCCTCAGTTTTTGAGAACCAAGGTATCAATCCAGTAGGAGGCTACGCGCGAGTCCCTCGTACCTGCACAAAAAAAATAAATCCTCGCAACCAACGCAAATAGGGGTTGTCAATCCCTATAAGGCCACTTACGAGAGTGAGATCTGAAAGATATGATAAGATAATATTTTTGGTATTTTTATGATAAAGACGCAAAGTAAAATAAAGGCAAAGTAAATAGAAAAGGAAATAACTAAGTAGTAGGAGATCAATATGATAAAGATAGACCCGGGGGCCATAGGTTTCACTAGTGGCTTCTCTCAAGAGCATAAGTATTCTACGGTGGGTGAACAAATTACTGTTGAGCAATTGACAGAATTGAGAATAGTCATGAGAATATCTAGGTATGATCATGTATATAGGCATCACATTCAAGACAAGTAGACCGACTCCTGCCTGCATCTACTACTATTACTCCACTCATCGACCGCTATCCAACATGCATCTAGAGTATTAAGTTAAAAACAGAGTAACGCCTTAAGCAAGATGACATGATGTAGAGGGATAGACTCATGCAATATGAAGGAAACCCCATCTTGTTATCCTCGATGGCAACAATACAATACGTGCCTTGCTGCCCCTACTGTCACTGGGAAAGGACACCGCAAGATTGAACCCAAAGCTAAGCACTTCTCCCATTGCAAGAAAGATCAATCTAGTAGGCCAAACCAAACGGATAATTCGAAGAGACTTGCAAAGATAACCAATCATACATAAAAGAATTCAGAGAAGATTCAAATATTATTCATAGATAGACTTGATCATAAACCCACAATTCATCGGTCTCAACAAACACACCGCAAAAAGAAGATTACATCAAATAGTTCTCCACAAGAGAGGGGGAGAACATTGTATTGAGATCCAAAAAGAGAGAAGAAGCCATCAAGCTACTAACTATGGACCCGTAGGTCTGAGGTAAACTACTCACACTTCATCGGAGAGGCTATGGTGTTGATGTAGAAGCCCTCCGTGATCGATGCCCCCTCCGGTGGAGCGCCGAAACATGCCCCAAGATGGGATCTCGTGGATACAGAAAGTTGCAACGGTGGAATTAGGGTTTTGGCTCCGTATTTGATCGTTTGGGGGTACGTAGGTATATATAGGAGGAAGGAGTACGTCGGTGGAGCAACAGGGGGCCCACGAGGGTGGAGGGCGCGCCTGGGGGGGGGGTAGGCGCGCCCCCTACCTCGTGGCCTCCTGTTTCTTTTCTTGACGTAGGGTCCAAGTCTCCCGGATCATAATCTTCCTAAAAATCACGTTCCCGAAGGTTTCATTCCGTTTGGACTCCGTTTGATATTCCTTTTCTTCGAAACCCTAAAACAGGCAAAAAACAACAATTCTGGGCTGGGCCTTCGGTTAATAGGTTAGTCCCAAAAATAATATAAAAGTGGATAATAAAGCCCAATAATGTCCAAAATAGTAGATAATATAGCATGGAACAATCAAAAATTATAGATACGTTGGAGACGTATCAAGCATCCCCAAGCTTAATTCCTGCTCGTCCTCGAGTAGGTAAATGATAAAAACAAATTTTTTGATGCGGAGTGCTACTTGGCATAATTTTAATGTAATTCTTCTTAATTGTGGTATGAATATTCAGATCCGAAAGATTCAAGACAAAAGTTTAATATTGGCATAAAAATAACAATAATACTTCAAGCATACTAACAAAGCAATTATGTCTTCTCAAAATAACATGGCTAAAGAAAGTTATCCCTACAAAATCATATAGTCTGGCTATGCTCTATCTTCACCACACAAAATATTTAAATCATGCAAAACCCCGATGACAAGCCAAGAAATTGTTTCATACTTTTGACACTCTCAAAACTTTTTCAATTTTCACGCAATACATGAGCGTGAGCCATGGACATAGCACTATAGGTGGAATAGAGAGGTGGTTGTGGAGAAGACAAAAGGGGAAGATAGTCTCACATCAACTAGGCGTATCAACGGGCTATGGAGATGCCCATCTATAGATATCAATGTGAGTGAGTAGGGATTGCCATGCAATGGATGCACTAGAGCTATAAGTATATGAAAGCTCAAAAAGAACTAAGTGGGTGTGCATCCAACTTGCTTGCTCATGAAGACCTAGGGCATTTTGAGGAAGCCCATCATTGGAATATACAAGCCAAGTTCTATAATGAAAAATTCCCACTAGTATATGAAAGTGATAACATGAGAGACTCTCTAGTATGAAGATCATGGTGCTACTTTGAAGCACAAGTGTGGTAAAAGGATAGTAACATTGTCCCTTCTCTCTTTTTCTCTCATTTTTTTGGGCCTTTTCTTTTTTTATGGCCTCTTTTCTTTCTCTTTTTTTCGTCCGGAGTCTCATCCTGACTTGTGGGGGAATCATAGTCTCCATCATCCTTTCCTCACTGGGACAATGCTCTAATAATGATGATCATCACACTTTTATTTTTCTTACAACTCAACAATTACAACTCGATACTTAGAACAAAATATGACTCTATATGAATGCCTTCGGCGGTGTACTGGGATATGCAATGACTCATGAGTGACATGTATGAAAGAATTATGAACGGTGGCTTTGCCACAAACACGATGTCGACTACATGATCATGCTAAGCAATATGATAATGATGGAGTGTGTCATAATAAATGGAACGGTGGAAAGTTGCATGGCAATATATCTCGGAATGGCTATGGAAATGCCATAATAGGTAGGTATGGTGGCTGTTTTGAGGAAGGTATATGGTGGGTGTATGATACCGGCGAAAGGTGCATGGTATTAGAGAGGCTAGCAAAGGCGGAAGGGTGAGAGTGCATATAATCCATGGACTCAACATTAGTCATAAAGAACTCATATACTTATTGCAAAAATCTACAAGTTATCAAAGCAAAGTATCACGCGCATGCTCCTAGGGGGATAGATTGGTAGGAAAAGACCATCGCTCGTCCCCGACCGCCACTCATAAGGAAGGCAATCAAAAAAATAAATCATGCTCCGACTTCATCACATAATGGTTCACCATACGTGCATGCTACGGGAATCACAAGCTTCAACACAAGTATTTCTCAAATTCACAACTACTAAACTAGCATGACTTTAATATCACCATCTCCATATCTCAAAACAATTATCAAGTATCAAACTTATCATAGTATTCAACACACTCATAAGAAAGTTTTATTATTAATCTTATGTACCAAGCATATTAGGATTTTAAGCAAATTACCATGATATTAAGACTCTCAAAATAATCTAAGTGAAGCATGAGATATCAATAGTTTCTATAAAACAAATCCACCACCGTGCTCTAAAAGATATAAGTGAAGCACTAGAGCAAAATTATATAACTCAAAAGATATAAGCGGAGCACATAGAGTATTCTAACAAATTCCAAATCATATATGGCTCTCTCAAAAGGTGTGTACAGCAAGGATGATTGTGGTAAACTAACAAGCAAAGACTCAAATAATACAAGATGCTCCAAGCAAAACACATATCATGTGGCGAATAAAAATATAGCTCCAAGTAAAGTTATACCGATAGAAGTAGACGAAAGAGGGGATGCCTTCCGGGGCATCCCCAAGATTTGGCTTTTAGGTGTCCTTAGATTATCTTGGGGGTGCCATGGGCATCCCCAAGCTTAGGATCTTGCCACTCCTTGTTCCATAATCCATCAAATCTTTACCCAAAACTTGAAAACTTCACAACACAAAACTTAAAGTAGAAAATCTCGTGAGCTCCGTTAGCGAAAGAAAGTAAAAGACCACTTCAAGGTACTGTAATGAACTCATTCTTTATTTATATTGGTGTTATACGTACTGTATTCCAACTTCTCTATGGTTTATAAACTATTTTACTAGCCATAGATTCATCAAAATAAGCAAACAACACACGAAAAACAGAATCTGTCAAAAACAGAACAGTCTGTAGTAATCTGTAGCTAGTGCAAGATCTGGAACCCCAAAAATTGTAAAATAAAGTGCTGGACGTGAGGAATTTATGTATTAATCATCTGCAGAAAGAATTAACTAAATAGAACTTTCCAAATAAAAATGGCAGTAGTTCTCGTGAGCGCTAAAGTTTCTGTTTTTTACAGCAAGTTCAACCAGACTTTCCCCAAGTCTTCCCAACGGTTCTACTTGGCACAAACACTAATTAAACACAAAAAACACAAAAAAACAGAGGCTAGATAAATTATTTATTACTAAACAGGAGCAAAAAGCAAGGAATAAAAATAAAATTGGGTTGCCTCCCAACAAGCGCTATCGTTTAACGCCCCTAGAAAGGCATAACAAGCAAGAATAGATCTAGGTATTGCCATCTTTGGTAGGCTATGTTGGGATCTACGGTAGGGTGCGTCGACTGCAAATTAAAATTTCCTACGCGCAGAACAACCAAGAACATGCTCCGGGAGATGGATCATAGTTCGTTACCACTAGACGCGCAGTGTCGTGCAGCGGAAGAAGAGTTGGGGCAGCGCGTCTGCGTGGATCGTCTCCTCCTCGTTCGATCTCCCTCGTACAACCGGTGGTCAGTTACCACGTACAGGTTTGCCGGAGCGGCGCAAGTGCACCGCCTCTAACGGTATCCGCGCGTGCCGGAGGAACGTCGTGCAGCGGACTGCTAGGTCCGATCACACAACCGGCGGCGAGTGGAGGTGTCTATTCGTAACACATGCAAACCCTAGTGACAGCGCCGAAGCGATCAACCGCGTCAGTGTGTGACACCTCCACCATATATATAGGCGTCCATCGCGGGCTCAACACTTGGGCCTGGCACGGACCCTAAAGACCATAAGTCTACTCGGCCACAATCCAAATACAGTTCGGATCACATCCGACCAGTGTCCTCGGATCCGACCTCGTAGGTTCCTTCCCTTAAGCGCGCGACCCCTTGGGTTCAAGTCGGCTTGGTCGCAGTTTGGATCACCTCCAAACTACACGGTTGGTAGAGGCTTCTAGCAAGGCATGCCGAACACCAAGCAGACTATGAAGCTGGTTAGCGAACCTGTACATCACACTTCCATTCCTTTTGCCACACGATATATATTGTCGAGCTCAAGGCGAGTCTGTCACCCTTGTGCTAGCCCGACCTCTTCCTCGTTCTAGTGATGCCAACCACAAACTGGATTATCTCATAATCCTTGTTGCATGGCCATGCTTATCCTGATCGGATCACACGAGGGGCCCAGAGTATATCTCTCCTGATCGGAGGGGCAAATCCCATCTTGCTCGACCATGTCTCGCAGCATGGTTCTGGACAAACCCGAAACCTACCTTTATAACTACCCAGTTACGGAGTAGCGTTTGGTCGGCCCAAAGCAAGTCTGTCACCATCCCGAGTACATGCGTCAGCTCAGGTCTTAGGACATAGAACATATGTTGTACTAGAGACTCACAGATGACATATCGCTGCGTCTCATAGTTGGGTTTGTCCGACTTGGACCTTATCTCGACTCGGATCCGACTACGTCGAATCCGACCAGATCCTTCCAAGTCCATATTATCCGGTTAGCATCCAATGCTCCATGGCTAGTGAGACCAAGCCATCGACCGTGTCATATGCTAGTCTAGTTGGCTGCGTGTCCACACAGCCCTTTTGACTAGGGACCTTTTAGGACAGTCATCATACAATGCATAGTCCCACAAACACGTCACGTACTTGCTGATACACATCATTGATAATGTCCAAGGACTATCTTTATTCATAAACACATAGGAAATATCATCATACATGATTTCCTCTAGGGCATACCTCCAACAGCCTCCCACTTGCACTAGAGTCAATCAAATAGACATCGAATGCCCATAGCTCTAACGTGCCCCTCATGCTTGGGTTGTGGAAGCGGCTTAGTCAACGGATCTGCAACATTTGCATCCGTGTGAATTTTGCATAACTCTACATCACCACTCTTTACAATCGTTCGTATCAGGTGATATTTCACATTCTATGTGTCTGACCTTGTGGTGATTCCTCGGCTCCTTGGCTTGTGCGATGGCACCAGAATTATCACAATAAAGGTCCAACGGTTTTACCAAGGCTGGGTGTCGGTGTCAAAACTGGCGGATCTCGGGTAGGGGGTCCCGAACTGTGCGTCTAGGCCGGATGGTAACACGAGGCAAGGGACACGAAGTTTTACCCAGGTTCGGGCCCTCTCGATGGAGGTAAAACCCTACGTCCTGCTTGATTAATATTGATGATATGGGTAGTACAAGAGTAGATCTACCACGAGATCAGAGAGGCTAAACCCTAGAAGCTAGCCTATGGTATGATTGTTGTTGTGTATGTTGTCCTATGGACTAAAACCCTCTGGTTTATATAAACACCGGAGAGGGTTAGGGTTACACAAAGTCGGTTACAATGGTAGGAGATCTGCATATCCGTATCGCCAACCTTGCCTTCCATGCCAAGGAAAGTCCCTTCCGGACATGGGACGAAGTCTTCAATCTTGTATCTTCATAGTCCAGGAGTCCGGCTGAAGGTATAATCCGGCCATCCGGACACCCCCTAATCTAGGACTCCCTCAGTAGCCCCTGAACCAGGCTTCAATGACGATGAGTCCGGCGCGCAGATTGTCTTCGGCATTGCAAGGCGGGTTCCTCCTCCAAGTACTTCATAGAAGATTTTGAACACAAAGATAGTGTCCGACTCTGCAAAATAAGTTTCCTCATATTGCCATAGAGAGAATAATATTTACACCAATCTAATCTGCTGACGTATTCTGTGGCGTGACACACCACGGCCAAGCCTTTATCCGAGTCATTTCATTGTCCCACCTCAGCGCGTCATGCGAGGCGGTTTCCTTGGCACGTCTTGTTAAAGCAGAGATCGTGTCCCCCTTATTCCGGGATTCTCATCAATACGGGCGTGGGTAACCCAACCGCTTCTAGGACACCTAGATTATAGGCAATTCCAAACGGACACGGAGAGGACGCTTGATATCCATCCTCTTTATAAAGGGACAAGGCTTTTATTTTTCCCTCCCATGCTCAATCGAATCCTCCCCCGCCTCAAGCTCAAACGCCCAAAGTTTAGGTCAGGTGCTCTGAACCTTCAGTCATGTCCGGATCAAGCCTTCAAGGCCGATGGGTGCCTTCCTCCGTCACGGAAGAAGACATCAAAAAGTTGAGGGAGGCCAGATATCTGACCGTCGAGATTTTGCATCGGCTGCCTCCTTGGGGGCAGGCCATCCCCTCCCCCGAACCCAACGAGAGCATCGTGTTCGTCTCCCACTTCCTCCGAGGTCTAGGCCTTGCTCTGGATCCTTTCGTCAGGGGCTTGATGTTTTACTACGGGCTAGATTTCCATGATCTAGCTCCGGACTCCTTTCTTCATATCACGACATTTATCATCGTATGCGAGGCCTTCCTCCGGGTTACCCCTCACTTTGGCCTATGGCTCAAGACCTTTGAAGTAAAGCCGAAGATGATCGAGGGGCAACAAGCGGCGTGTGGAGGTGCCTCAATACGCAAGATGACGGGAGCTTCATGGCCCAAAGGTTCCATTCCAGAGGTGTCTGAATTGTGGCAACAGGAGTGGTTCTACATCACGGCTCCTAGAAGTGCCAAGTGGGCGGCCGCCCCCGTTTTCTGCTCGGGCCCTCCACCACAACTGATGTCATGGATTAGCAGAGGACTGAGCTGAGGTCCAGCCAAGGATGTGCCTATACTGCAAAGCCGCATTCGAGATCTCTTTAATGGAGATTTCAGTTTGGTTGCGGTAATACAAGTTATGCTGGTCCGTCAAGTCCAGCCTTGCAAATGCCGGCCCCTTCGCTTGTGGGAGTTCAATCCCGAGGGACTGCGTGCCATTCAAAATTTCCTCGGCCTGAAGCACGAGGAGATGTACAAGTCATTCTTCGGACCACAGGTACAGTATCCAGAAATCACCGAGGACGTGGGCCTGAGCAGTAACCGCGCCGCCGAATAGGTAAGGAATCTTCCGGCCGAATATACTATCTCTCATTTGTTACGAAGTTATCTCTGAGAGTTCGCTTTTTGATCAGGACTGGCTAACAAAGGCGAAGTTGATTCAGTGTTCGGCCCCCCTCCCTGAGGGTTTGGAAAATCCGGTATTGGAAAAGATGCTCCAGACCGCACCTTGCCCGAAGCCCTTGAAGGAAGACACTGTGGAGGATAATACGGGCAGACGCGGGTCCCCAACGTTGCCCATTCTAACCGAGGGAGCGAGCGTATCCATGAAGGAAGACGACCAGAAGAGGAAAAGGATTGCGCCCGGGGATTCGGAAGCCGAAGCTTCCAAACGGGAGAAGAAGTCTCCCACAGAGGGTCCTACCCTGGGGGGCGATGTTGCCGCACAAAGTCCATGGGGGGATCAATTCTCCCGCGAGTCGTAAGTGACCCGAAATACTTTAATAGTACAGATATGCCATCTTTTTCTTCTCAGAAAATAACCACCGCATATATCTTTGCAGTTTGGGCCTTAGCTCCTCTCAAATGAGCTCGTCTTCGGGGGATCTTCTTCCAGAGATGATGGAGAGTGAAACGCCTCCTCCGGACTCCTCCGCTCCAGAAGCGGGCGACCCTGAAGTGTCATCGCGGAGGGCCTCTCCGAATCCGGTGAGTCCAGAAGATAATCCCATTGACCCCCGAAGCTCCTAGTGTCCGGCTCCCAAAGAGAGCAGACAAAAGAGTCCGG
The DNA here is from genome assembly GCF_003073215.2 of Triticum urartu. Taxonomy (NCBI): domain Eukaryota; kingdom Viridiplantae; phylum Streptophyta; class Magnoliopsida; order Poales; family Poaceae; genus Triticum; species Triticum urartu. The sequence continues at coordinate 536,868,395 of NC_053022.1, forward strand.
CACCGTCTAGTGTGCGATCGGATGTTCTGAGGGAGTTGGTGGGGCGAGCGGCCATCTCAGATGAACACCGTGTGCTGATGAATACGGTGATGGAGAGGATATCATCCGTCGAAGCGGATTGCATGAAGCTTTTATGAGTCTACTGATAGGCTTTGAGGTACGTAAAAGAATGTATGATAGCCCTGCACATGCTAGGTGTGCCCTGTGTAGACAGTAGCCCCTGAGACTCTGGTTGTCGTCAGAAACGATGACGAATAGAGGATCATATTCCCAGGTAATAACCATACTGCCTCTATGTGCAGGTGATGGAAGCTCTGGTGGCTAGCCGGACTAGCGAGTTTTCCCATTTAGAACGGCAGTTGGATGCGGCAGACGCCGACATCGAGCTTGTTAACAAAAGTCTTGACGAGGCATAGGGTAAGTGTCGTTATCTGGTAAACGCCACATAGGAAGAGCAGCATGATGCCAGTATCTTTAACATGTTGTGACTGCAGATGGAGCTGCCACTCTTGAAGCCTTGCGGGCAGAACTTGCCCGAGCCAAGGAACAAGCGAGGTTGGGTAATGCGGCTGCTTTAAAGGCGGCCGAAGAATTGCAAGCCGAGAAGGCCGCGCATGGCGAGAGCCGAGACAAGATGGCCATAGAATTAAAAGCCGCCGCCGACCGTTGCCGGGTTCTTGAAAAGGAAAACCAAGCGAAGGCATCGGACCTTGAGAAGGCTACTGCGATGAGAAAGGACCTCCGCTCTGCTATGAGGGCAAAGAAGGAGGAGCCGCGGGAAGCTGGGGATATTGTAGCTGGGAAATCCTTTATGTTGCGGAGGAAGTTCGGAGATCCACGATATGCCCCCATGGATCGGCTATGGAGTTCGGAGGATGTATATATGGATTTGGCGGCGAGCGCTGCCGATGCGGCCAAGTATTTTCGGGGTCAGACGGACCGTGAAGTAGACCGACTGTTTTGGAGACAATTCCATTCTCCCGAGCGTCCGCTGTCATTGAGTGACCAATTAGCCGAATGGGCCGAACTAAATAGGTTGTTCGGACTCTCCATGAGGTCTGTTGTGGATCAGCTATGGCCGAAAAGGTCAAAACCGAACAGCTATTTTGGCTTGGTGCAGCAGTTCCTTGATGTGGTGCCACGCATTAATGCGATGAAGAGGTCGGCGTGCATAGAGGGCACACGGATGGCCTTTGCCCGTGTTAAAGCATACTGGGCAGAGATGGATGCTACCACTATTGCAGCGCGGGATTCGGCCATAGGTCGAAGGGCTGTTGAGCACTACTTTGAAGAAGTTCTTGAGGGTGCTCGTTTGATAGAGACCCAGTGCTCAAAATATATTATGTTTGAGTGATATGTAATCTCATTGTAAGCGAAATGCTTTTATAAATTTTTATAAGGCTATTTTTATACTTTTGCCTGAAAGTAATATGATGCCTCCTGGGCGGCCGTTTATGTATACATGTGTATAACCTGAAAGATTGCAGCCGTCGGCTTCAACCCTCATGCATATAATGCGGAGGTGCTCGCAAAAACACGTGTTCACACTTAACCCAACGTCTTGGTCCTATTAAGGAGGTGATAGCGGAGCGAGCGAGGCAACCAGACTATAATGCTTTAGCACTTTCACTTAGCCATATGAGTTTGACAGTGGGGCTACTAGATAGCCCCTGGTGGCTCCACACTCTCCCGATCCCGGGGTGCGTACATGCCTGGCCGGAAAACGGCCCTTCGTTAAGGCGGAGGAATTCTAACATTCCGACAGGTCATCGAGTGGTTGACCAGTCTCATGCTATATCATGACAGTCAGTTTTCGGCTTTCTCTACTGAGGTGCTCGTCCAGATGAACCAGGGCACAATCGTAGTAGTTCTCCTGGTGATACCTTAGTCGGTAAAGCGGAACGTAAGGCACCAAAACACAGGAGCCGGGCAAACCCAACATTTGAACAGAGACAATGATTCGGAGCTAATGCATATAAGGCCGAACTCGCGACGCCGAACACTCCCTAAGGTATTCGGTCTTAGTGGTATAAACCGGGCCTAAATAATGGCCTTTGTAAGAAGCCCCTTCTGTCCAGGTACGTGCATTGTTCTGGCGTGGCCATATGCCAAGACGTCAGCATCCTTCGGTGGATATGTATCAACAAGAGACAGTAAAAAAGGTTTACGCAGGGTCTTAATCTAAAAAGAATCCTTGGAACGGGTCCCTGCTGCACGTCTGCGCCTATGTCTCCGTTGTGCCGTATCCTGGACGGGTGTAGCACGATGATCGTCTGTAAAAGAGAGGAATTTAGGTGAAAAAGTTGTCGTGCAAAAAGATAGTTTTTTAAAGAAACCATGCATAATTCAAGATGAGAAGAAATTGCCACTTGTCTACGTGCGTTGATCCCCTTGTATTGACAAATAGAGGTGTGACCATTTATTCGGTATAAGTAGCGGCGCCGGACTCGATTAGTTGTGTCTGAGGTCTTAACGACCTATTGGATGCTTTCGCTGGTCCGGGCGCCTTTAGTGTGCGGCTGCCAAGGCAGCCTCACTCTCTTCGGCGCGCAGAGATCGCTTGATATTTCCGTGCACTGTAATGATGCCACGTGGACCAGGCATCTTGAATGTGAGGGAGGCATAGTGTGGTATTGCATTAAAGCGAGTGAAAGCTTCGCGTCCGAGCAGTGCTTGATAGCCACTTTGAAATGGAGCGATGTGGAAAGTTAAATCCTTGCGACGGAAGTTATCGGGGGAGCCGAATATAAATTTTAGTAGGAGGGAGCCTGTACAACGAGCCCCAGGGCCTGGCGTTACTCCTTTAAAGGTAGTATTGCTATGGCGAATTTGTGTTGGGTCTAACCCCATCCCGCGGATTGTATCCTGATATATTAGGTTTAGGCTACTGCCGCCATCCATCAAGACTCGTGTGAAGTGATATCCGCCAATTACTGGGTCTAACACTAGGGCAGCCCATCCTGCGTGCTGGATACTTGCTGAGTAATCGCGATGGTCGAAAGTGATCAGTTGAGACGACCAGTGGCAGGACTTTGCGGTGACAGGCACTTGGGTATATTTTTCTGGGAGTGCCGCGTTGTTTTTTCCCTTGATCACGTGTAACACGTTTACTATTTTGACTTTTGGTGGAAATTTCTTTTGTTCCCCCGTGTCTTGCTTGGGGGGCTCGTCCTCGTCTTCACTTGGTGTATCCTCCCCCTTGTGTACGGTGTTGAGCTTGCCGGACTGCTTGAAGACCCAACATTCTCTGTGGGTATGATTAGCAGGTTTACCAGGGGTACTATGGATCTGACATACTTGGTCCAGAATTTTGTTGAGGCTGGACAGTTCATCCCTGGTGCCTTTAGGGGGGCGGCTTTTGACCTGGCCGAGAGCTTTTGAATCTGACATTTACTGCCGTGCCCTTCGTGATGTCTTCTTTATTCCGGCGTTTGTTATTGTTGTTGCGCCGTGATTTCCCGTTTCCATCTCTAATTTCAGGTGTACTGGGGTTGCTGGTGCTGCATATGGCTAGCCAGCTGTCCTCACCCGCGCAAAAGCGGGTCATGAGGTTTGTTAATGCGACCATCGTTCTCGGCTTATTTTGGCCGAGGTGTCTGGCAAGCCATTCGTCACGGACGCTATGCTTGAAAGCTGCCAAGGCTTAGGCGTCCGGACAGTCGACAATCTGGTTCTTTTTAGTAAGAAACCTATTCCAAAGCTTTCGGGCTGACTCTCCGGGCTGTTGAGTTATGTGACTCAAATCGTCCGCATCCGGAGGTCAGATATAAGTCCCTTGAAAATTTGCCCGAAAGGCGTCTTTGAGCTCTTCCCAACTTCCAATGGAGCTTTCGGGGAGGCCTTTGAGCCAGTGACGAGCTAGCCCTTTGAGCTTGAGGGGTAAGTACTTGATGGCATGGAGATCGTCTCCTCGAGCCATATGGATATGAAGGATGTAGTCCTCAATCCAAACCCCAGGGTCTGTTGTTCCGTCGTATGCCTCTATGTTTACGGGCTTGAATCCCTCTGGAAATTCATGGTCCAGCACCTCATCGGTGAAACATAGGGGGTGTGCGGCACCCCTGTAGCTGGGTGTGCCGCGTTGTTCGGATGTTTGTTGTGTTGCATTGTATGCTGGGGCGCGCTTGCGTGGTCCATAGATGGATCTTGTTGCGCCGTCCTCTGGGTGCGAGTCCTCGCATGGGTCGCGTGTTGTATTGTGAACGGCGTTGTATGCCGCTCTGTGTTGGTAGAGGGGTCGTCTATCCAACCAGGTCGCTGCTTTGATATTTGGTTGTGGGGGGTCTGAGGCCTCCTCATCAAATTCGGATAGCAGCTTCCGCTTTGGGTAGCTCTTGGAGGGGCGATTGTCGCCGTACCTCGCTGCAGTGTTGAGCATTTTACTCCATCTGATTTGGAGTGTGTCTTGCGTGGCCTTGAGCCTTTGCTTCTGCTTTTTAAGACTCCTCGCGGTGGCAACAAGCCTTTTACGAGCATTCTGCTACTCCGGGTGCCTGTCCGGCGTTATGTCGTCCAGACCATTATCCTTGATAGAATTTGTTTGTTCGGTTTGATTATCTGGATTGCCGTTGTGTGTGGTGGGTGGGCTTTGAATTTCTTTATCGTCTGTACCCCAACCTTGCTGACTGTAGTCCGGCCAGGGCTCTCCTGATAAGGAGAGAGACTCCAATGTCTTCAGAATATCGCCGAAAGGCGAGTGCTGAAAGATGTCTGCGGCAGTAAACTCCATGATCGGCGCCCAATCGGATTCGATCGGCAGGGGCGCGGAGGGTTCGGAGTCCGGAGAGGAGTCCGACTCCTTGGAGTCACGAATCTCGCGGAGTGCGGGGCTGGTGTTCGGCTCGATCGCCGTTGGGATCGCAGCCCCCGAGGCCGCGTCCAACCGCCCATCCTCGATCGGCGCAGTTAGCTCCGAATTAAGGGGCGAAGCCGATGCGGGTGCGGCCTCCAGGGCACTGTTTGGCGGCAGAGCTAGATCATGCTCGTTGGGACAGTGCGGCGCGCTCGGCAGTGGCTCGAATCCGTCGAAGATCAAGTCCCCGTGGATGTCAGCCGTGTAGTTTAAACTTCCAAATCTGACCTGACGGCCAGGGGCGTAGCTTTCGATCTGCTCCAGACGGCCAAGTGAATTGGCCCGCAGTGCGAGGCCGCCAAAGACGAAGATCTGTCCGGGGAGGAAGATCTCACTGTGGACTGCATCACTATCAATGATCGTAGGAGCCATCGAGCCTGACGGCGACGACACAGAGGAACTCTCAATGAAAGCACCAATGTCGGTGTCAAAACCGGCAGATCTCGGGTAGGGGGTCCCGAACTATGCGTCTAGGACGGATGGTAACAGGAGGCAAGGGACACGAAGTTTTACCCAGGTTCGGGCCCTCTCGATGGAGGTAAAACCCTACGTCCTGCTTGATTAATATTGACGATATGGGTAGTACAAGAGTAGATCTACCACAAGATCAGAGAGGCTAAACCCTAGAAGCTAGCCTATGGTATGATTGTTGTTCTGTATGTTGTCCTACGGACTAAAACCCTCCGGTTTATATAGACACTGGAGAGGGTTAGGGTTACACAAAGTTGGTTACAATGGTAGGAGATCTGCATATCCGTATTGCCAACCTTGCATTCCACGCCAAGGAAAGTCCCTTCCGGACACGGGACGAAGTCTTCAATCTTGTATCTTCATAGTCCAGGAGTATGGCTGAAGGTATAATCCGGCCATCCGGACACCCCCTAATCCAGGACTCCCTCACTGGGAAAAATACCAAGATCATCCGAGAAAGTTCCGGATCGAAACACCTTCCTTTGCAGCTACACAAGCCACAATGTATTCGGCTTCTGTAGTAGAATCGGCCACCGTATCTTGCTTGGAACTCATCTAGCTCACTGTTCCTCCATTCATGACGTACACGAATCCGGACTGTGATCGACAATCATCTTTGTCGGTTTGGAAACTAGCATCGGCGCAACCCCTTACGACGAGCTCTTCCTCACCTCCATAAACTAGGAACATCTCTTTAGTCCCAGGTACTTCAAAATAGTCTTTACCGCTGCCCAGTGACTCTCACCTGGGTTGGCCTGGTATCTACTTGTTAGGCTTATTGCAAAAGCAACATCGGGCCGCGTACATATCATGGCATACATGATGGATCCGATTGCCGAGGCATATGGAATCCTACTCATCCTGCTTCGCCCATTAGATGTCGAAGGACTCTGAGTGTCGCTTAGCCTTATACCATGTGAGAGTGGCAAGAACCCTTTCTTTGCCTCACTCATGTTGAACCGCTTCAACACTTTATCTATGTACGTGCTCTGGCTTAAGCCGAGCAGCCTCCTTGATCTATCTCTATAGATCTTAATGCCTAAAATGTACATTGCCTCACCAAGGTCCTTCATCAAAAACTTGCCATTCAATGACTCCTTGACCGAGTTCAGCATCGAAATATCATTTCCGATCAGTAGTATGTCATCCACATACAAGATCAAAAACACTATCGAGCTCCCACTTAACTTCTTGTATAAACAAGAGTCCTCTTCGCTTTTGATGAAGCCGAAACCAGTGACGACATCATCAAAACGAATGTTCCAACTCCAAGATGCTTGCCTCAACCCATAAATGGATCTCTTGAGCTTGCATACCTTACTAGTGCTAGTCGGATCGACAAAACCCTCGGGTTGTATCATATACACGTCCTCGGTTAAATTTCCGTGAAGGAAAGCTGTCTTGACATCCATCTGTCATATCTCATAATCGAAATATGCAACTATAGCTAGTACGATCCTCACCGACTTCAGCATCCCTACCGGCGAGTAAATCTCGTCGTAGTCAATTCCTTGAACTTGTCCATAACCCTTAGCGACAAGTCGAGCTTTGTGGATCTGAACATTTCCATCCACATCAGTTTTCTTCTTAAAGACCCATTTGCAAGCAATGGCCCTTACGCCAGGCGGCGGATCAACCAAGTCCCAAACTTGATTCTCATCCATGGACTTTAACTCGGATCTCATGGCCTCCAGCCATGCCTCGGAATCTGGGCTCACCATCGCTTCCGCATATGTGGTGAAAGTGCTAGTGATCGACTAGGGGGGGTGAATAGGCGATTTTTATGAAAGTCTTCAAAACATGGATGTTTCGAAGACCATCATAGAAATGAACCTATTAACATGCAGTGGAAGTTAGACTACACTAGGCAAGCCATAGTCAAGTATTCAATGAAGTGAAAGCACAAGGACTAATAGCAGCTAGGCAGTATGGATCAGGATGGAAGACAATATGAAGCCAATCAGAACAAGCAGTCACATAGTGAAGACAAATAGATAATGCAAACAGGCAATGACTTCACAAGGTCCAACTGTGAATAAAGAGATGGGAAGGATAGAACCAGTTGCTCGTTGAAGACAGGGATTTGTTGGACCAGTTCCAGTTGCTGTGACAACGGTACGTCTGGTTAGGGAGGCTGAGATTTAACTCAGAAGACCGTGTCTTCACCTTATTCCCCTTGAGCTAAGGACACCCAGTCCTCGCCCAATCACTCTGGTAAGTCTTCAAGGGAGACTTCCAAACCTTCACAGACTTCGTTCACCGGCGATCCACAATGACTCTTGGATGCTCAGAACGTGATGCCTAACCGGCTGGAGGATTCACAGTCCTCAAGTGTAACAAGTCTTCAGATCACATAGATAGGAAGACTTCAGTGATGCCTAACACTCTTTGGCTCTGGGCGTTTAGGGCTTTGTCCTCTCTCAAAGGCTTCGAGGTGGGTTGCTCTCAAACGACAAAAGTCATGCACTAACTCTGAGCAGCCAACCAATTTATGGTGTAGGGGGTGGGCTATTTATAGCCACTAGGCAACCCGACCTGATTTGTCCGAAATGACCCTCGGTCACTAAGGAACTGACATATGTTCCAACGGTCAGATTTCAAACACATGCGGCAACTTTACTTGGGCTACAAGTAAAGCTGACTCATCCAGCTCTGGATAAGATTTGCTCTCATTGTCTTCGCTCGAAGACATAGGATTTTGGTTAAGCATCACTTCAGTCACTCTGACTTTGTTCACTGGGACCCCACTTAACAGTACGGTGGTTCCTATGACTCAACAAAGAAGAAAAGGAAACAACGAAACAACTAAGTCTTCGCGCTCCATAGTCTTCACTCAATGTCTTCTCTTGTCATAGTCTTCAATGTGAATACCTTCACATACCACCTTTGTCTTCAATGTCTTCATACATTTTTAGGGGTCATCTCCATTAGGAAAACCGAATCATTGAGGGACTACTACCTGTGTTATCCTGCAATTCTCACAAACACATTAGTCCCTCAACCAGGTTTGTTGTCAATACTCCAAAACCAACTAGGGGTGGCACTAGATGCACTTACAATCTCCCCCTTTTGGGTGATTGATGACAAACTAGTTGAAGTTTTCAATGGGGATAAAAGTATGTGAAATTGTAAATGATTTAGGTATTGTCTTCGTAAGTAGCAGGAAGGCTCCCCCTGAAGATGTGCATATAAGTATTTTGCTTTTGAATGGAAATGCACATGGTAGGTTGTACTTGCGGAGCTCCTTTCTACTTATGAAGACAATTCATAATGCATGTAAGGATATAACAAAGATAATGACATGCATAATGAAAATGGACGTATGCAAAATGACTTCGTGCAGAATTTATTGTCGCACATGCGGAATTTTTCATCGCATCACATAGTGTCGAAAAAGGTATCAGACGACCATCAAGTTTAAGTGTTACAACTCAAAACGAACCAAATTTTTCAAAAGCGAGAGTTGTAAGCACTTGGCAAATGTTGCAAAAGTAAAGCAACCACCCATATGGACCCGCTTGCAGACTATCAACTCATATGCTTCTCCCCCTTTTGTCAGGAATGACCAAAAAGGTTTGAAGAGATAGAGCTTCTACTCTTTCCCATGAGGAGTAGGTGAAGCAGCAGGGTCGTCGTTGAGGTTCGGTGGTGCGGAAGAACTTGGTGCAGTGTCGACATGTGCTGAAGTTGGAGGAGGTGAAGTAGCGTCATCTTGATCATCTATGACTCTGGCATTCACCGTTGAAGCTGAGGAGGAATAGTCCGAGTCTTCAAGTGAGGGAGTCCAACGCAAGTGAGCATTCCTTGGAGGAGTTGAGTCAAACTTGAATCTTTCTGTGAAGCCATCGTCTTGCAGATCAGCTTCAGCAGTGAGTAATATCAAGCTCTTCCAAGACCTTTGAGGTAGTCCTGGATTAGGGGGTCTCCGGACAGCCGGACTATATCCTTTGGCCGAACTGTTGGACTATGAAGATACAAGATTGGATACTTCGTCCCGTGTCCGGATGGGACTCTACTTGGCGTGGAAGGCAAGCTAGGCAATATGGATATGTATATCTCCTCCTTTGTAACCGACCTTGTGTAACCCTAGCCCCCTCCGGTGTCTATATAAACCGAAGGGTTTAGTCCGTAGGACAACAACAACAATCATACCATAGGCTAGCTTCTAGTGTTTAGCCTCTCTGATCTCGTGGTAGATCAACTCTTGTAATACTCATATCATCAAGAATAAATCAAGCAGGACGTAGGGTTTTACCTCCATCAAGAGGGCCCGAACCTGGGTAAAACATCGTGTCCCCTGCCTCCTGTTACCATCCGCCTTAGGCGCACAGTTCGGGACCCCCTACCCGAGATCCGCCGGTTTTGACACCGACATTGGTGCTTTCATTGAGAGTTCCTCTGTGTTGTCGCCGTTAGGCTTGATGGCTCCTACGATCATCGCTAACGATGCAGTCCAGGGTGAGACTTTTCTCCCTGGACAGATCTTTGTGCTCGGCGGCTTCGCACTACGGGCCAACTCGCTTGGCCATCTGGAGCAGATCGAAAATTACGCCCCTGGCCACCAGGTTAGGTTTGGAAGCTTAAACTACATAGCCGATATCCGCGGAGACTTGATCTTCGACGGATTCGAGCCCCTGCCTTGTGCGTCACACGGTCACGATGACTACGATTTAGCTCTACCATCAGACAGTGTTCAGGAGATCGCACCGGCAGCCGCTCTGACCCTCAATTTGGAGCCAGTTGCACCGTCCATGGACGGGTGGATGGACCCCGCCACAGAGGCCTTACCCTCAGCGGCGATCGAGCCGAACATCGACCTTACCCTGCACGAGAGTCATGTTGTCAGACTGCCGGATCCTTCTCCGGCCACGGACTCCAAACCGCCTGCGCCAGTTCCTAGCGAATCCGATTGGGCGCCGATCATGGAGTTTACCTCCGCGGATATTTTTCAGCACTCGCCCTTTGGCGACATACTGAACTCATTAAGGTCTCTCTCCTTGTCAGGAGGATCCTGGCCGAACTATGTCCGGCAGGATTGGGATGCGGATGACGAAGAAATTCGCTGCCCACCCACCACCCACTTAGTAGCCACTGTCGACGACTTAACCGACATGCTCGACTTCGACTCCGAAGACATCGATGGTATGGACGACGATGCGGGAGACGAAGAGGAACCACTGCCCACAGGGCACTGGACAGCCACCTCATCATACGATATATACATGGTGGACACACCCAAAGAAGGCAATGGCGACGAGACAGCGGAGGATGACCCCTCCAAGAAGCAACCCAAATGCCGACGTCAGTGGCGCCCTCTAAGTCCCGCCAAATCAAAAGTGGTGATACCGACACAGGAGATAATAGCACTCCGGATAGTGCCGAAGATGGCAATAATCCCCTCCAGCATGATTTAGGGCAGGAGGATGGAGAGGCCAGCCCTCCTGAGAGAGCGGCAGATGAGGAGGATGATAATTACATGCCTCCCTCCGAAGATGAGGCAAGCCTCGACGATGAAGAATTCGTCGTGCCAGAGGATCCCGTCGAACAAGAGCGCTTCAAGCGTCGGCTTATAGCCACGGCAAATAGCCTTCATAAAAAGCAGCAGCAGCTTCAAGCTGATAGAGATCTGCTAGCTGACAGATGGACTAAAGTCCTGGCGGCCGAGGAATATAAACTCAAATGCCCCTCCAAGAGTTACCCAAAATGCAGGTTGCTACCCCGACTGGAGGAATAAGCGTATGACGCGACTGACCAGCCACCTCGTGGCCGCGACAGAGAGGCATTCCAGCCAAAAGCTCAGCCTGCACCCTAACGCCATTCAAATAAAAAGGCATGGGGAAATACGCCAGACCTGCGAGACATATTGGAGGACAAAGCAAAACACGCAAGATCGATCTACGGATCGCGGGGGCGCGCCACTACACGAGACGATAATCGTCACGCCGAATACAGTAAAAGTAAATCTGGCCGGGCCGAGCACAGCGAACAAGACTCATTGGAGCTGCGTCGCAATATAGCCCAGTACAGAGGCGCTGCACACCCCTTATGCTTCACAGACGAAGTAATGGATCATCAAATCCCAGAGGGTTTCAAACCCGTAAATATAGAATCATACGACGGCACAACAGATCATGCGGTATGGATCGAGGATTTCCTCCTGCATATCCACATGGCACGCGGTGATGATCTACACGCCATTAAATACCTCCCACTCAAACTAAAAGGACCAGCTCGGCATTGGCTCAATAGCCTGCCAGCAGAGTCCATTGGTTGTCGGGAAGACCTGGAATCCGCATTCCTCGACAACTTTCAGGGCACTTATGTGCGACCACCAGATGCCGATGACTTGAGCCACATAATTCAGCAGCCAGAGGAATCGGCCAGGCAATTCTGGACATGGTTCCTAACAAAGAAAAATCAAATCGTCGACTGTCCGGATGCAGAGGCCCTAGCAGCTTTCAAGCACAACATCCGTGACGAGTGGCTAGCCCGGCACCTTGGTCAGGAAAAGCCGAAATCTATGGCAGCCCTTAGGACACTCATGACCCGCTTTTGTGCGGGAGAAGACAGTTGGTTGGCTCACAGTAATAACATATCAAAGAACCATGGTACTTCGGATACTAAGGACGGCAATAGCAGGTCACGTCGCAACAAACATAAACGCCGCATTAACAGTGATAATACTGAGGATACGGCATTCAATGCCGGATTCAAAGGCTCTAAACCCGGTCAGCGGAAAAATCCATTTAAAAGAAGCACTCCGGGCCCGTCCAGTTTGGACCGCATACTCGATCACTCGTGTCAAATACACGGCACCCCCGACAAGCCAGCCAACCACACCAATAGGGATTGTTGGGTATTCAAGCAGGCCGGCAAGTTAAATGCTGAAAACAAAGATAAGGGGCCACATAGCGATGACGAGGAAGAGCCCCGGCAGCCGAACACCAAAGGACAGAAGAGGTTCCCCCCACAAGTGCGGACGGTGAATATGATATACGCAACCCACATCCCCAAGAGGGAGCGGAAGCATGCGCTCAGGGACGTATATGCGTTGGAGCCAGTCGCCCCAAAGTTCAACCCATGGTCCTCCTGTACGATCACCTTAGATCGCAGGGACCACCCCACTAGTATCTGTCATGGCGGATCCGCCGCACTGGTCCTAGACCCAATCATTGACGGATTTCACCTCACTCGAGTCCTTATGGATGGCGGCAGCAGCCTGAACCTGCTTTACTAGGACACAGTGTGCAAAATGGGTATAGACCCCTCAAGGATCAAAGCCACGAAAACGACCTTTAAAGGCGTCATACCAGGTGTAGAGGCCCATTGCACAGGCTCAGTCACACTGGAAGTGGTCTTTGGATCCCCGGATAACTTCCGAAGCGAAGAGTTAATCTTTGATATAGTCCCGTTCCGTAGTGGTTATCATGCACTGCTCGGGCGAACCGCATTTGCGAGATTCAATGCGGTACCGCATTATGCATACCTCAAGCTCAAGATGCCAGGACCTCAGGGGGTCATTACAGTTAACGGAAAAACAGAGCGCTCTCTCCGAACGGAGGAGCACACTGCGGCCCTCGCAGCGGAAGCGCAAAGCAGCCTCTTAAGGCAATCCACTAGTTCGGCGTTTAAGGACCCAAACACCTTCAAGCGCGCCTGGAGTAATCAGCAACAGGACCGCCTGGCATGTTTCGAGCTCACATAGCAATGCGGCCCCCACCCTGGCCCAAGACAAACGGCGAAATTCATGCCATGCGTACATAATTACACACTAAAAATACCATGGGCACAGGCGGGAAAGGGGGCACAACTATGGCACGCACCAAGACGCGGCTTAAACCACACTAGGGGCTTCCCGCTTTGTTATTATTCTCCCTTTCAGGACATTAATCTCTGGAAACCCTGTCCGGCAGCATGATTGCCGAACACATGATGCAGCAACCAAGGAGGCAGAAAGCTACATCACACCACGGAACTCCCAGGTGGATTACGATAACGAGTGAAATACTTGCTTTAATATTATTCCTCAGCTTGCCCTTAGAGGGGACATAGTCCTACTTTTTGCTTATCGCACTACCTGTATTATTCTGCTTTAACGCACGTTTTTTAATAAACAATGCATTGCATTAAGGCTTTTATTGCATTAAACCACACTCTGGTACGGCCAATACGCTAGGGGCTTAAGCATACCCCACAATACGGCGTGAGAAGTCCGAACACTTTCGACAGTGCGGCACCCCGAACTTATAGCATTATATGCATCAGCTCTGAATCATGTCTTGGATCAATAGTTGGGTTTGCCCGGCTCCCATGTTTTGGTACCTTACGTTCCGCTATATCGGCTAAGGTAGCACTGGGAGAACTACTGCGATTGTGCCCCGGTTCTGCTGGGCTAAGCACCTCAGTAGAGAAAGCTAAAACTGACTGTCATGATAAGGCGAGAGACTGGTCGCTGTTCGAGAGGTTTTCGAGTCCTTAAAGACTTATGTCGCTTAGAGCGAGGAGTCGGCCCTGTCCATCTTAAGGCGTGTATCGCGCCCCAGATTCGGCCTTCTGAATACTAGGGGCTTCGCCGAAATTTAAAATTATAGAATTCTATGGCTAAGTGAGAGTGATAACGCATTATAGTCCGATTGCCTTGTTCATTGTGTTGAGCACCTCCCTCGAAGGACCCAAAAATGGGAACAAGAGTGCTCAGGTTTGTCCCGAACACCCTAGCACTCGTGGCATGGGGGCAGAAGCCGACGACTAGCCATCTCTCAAATTTGATAAACAGCCGAACAGAAGGTAATATTTTAAACTCAAACAAGCGTTGCATAGCGCATATGAACAAGTTTTCATGAATACAGGATTACACGGGCGAGTTCACTCAAATATTATATCTTTCGTACACTCGTCCGCTACAAGACGGGCACCCTTCAGGACACCCTCATAGTACATCTCGGGGTGGCGACGCTCCTTTCCCTCCGACGGCCCTTCCTTGATCAGCTTCACGGCGTCCAGCTTGGCCCATTGTACCTTCACATGGGCGAAAGCCCGGCATGCACCTTCGATGCAAACAGACCGCTTGATAACTTCCAGCCGTGGGCAGGCATCCACAAGCCGCCTCACCAAGCCGAAGTAGCTGTTGGGAAGGGCGTTGCCAGGCCACATCCGGACTATCAAGCCCTTCATGGCCTGTTCGGCCGCCTTGTGTAGCTCGACCAGCTGCTTTAGCTGGTCGCTCAGACGCATCGCGTGTTCGGTCCCAGTATACTGAGACCAGAACAGCTTCTCCATTGAGCTTCCCTCCTCGGCCAGGTAAAACTGTGCGGCATCCGACATGCTGCGGGGCAAATCTGCGAATGCTCCTGGAGAGCTACGAATTCGGGTAAGTAACAGGTAATTTACTTTCACATGCTTGCTTTGCATATAGAATGCCTTACCCGCCGCTATCTTCTTCATCGCATCAATCTCCTAGAGGGCCTTTTGGGCTTCGGCCTTGGCATTCTTTGCGCTCTCAGGGGCCGCGGCAAGCTCGGACTCTCGCGTCTTCAAGTCAAGCTCCAACGCCTCGTGCTTCGTCACGAGAGCGTGGAGCTCTTGCTGCACCTTGCCCACCCGTGCCTCATGCCTTTCCCACTCGGTGCGCTCCTTGGCCGCTTTGTTTTCGGCCTCGGATAGCACTTGCTTCAGGGTCGCCACCTTGGTCGTGGCCCCTGGCAAATTTACGATGATCCTGTCATTTTGCAATCGCATTCTCTTTATACATATCCATAGACTAGGTACTACTTACCTTTGTTCTCCTCGATCTGCCTCTTGGCAAGGCCGAGCTCGTCCTTGGACCCTTTAAGGTCCTGCTTCAGTGCGGCGACCTCCGCAGTTAGTGCGGCAGAGGCCAGCAGCGAAGCCTGCATACACATATTGACATACTTATACTAGACTCTTGCAATATTGTTTGATCCTCCGTTCGGCTTTTCTTTGTGAACACCGAACAGAGCATCAGGGGCTACTGTCGATGCGGTAATATTTTTCCCCACATTTCAAAAACTTACCTAAAGCCTGTTAGAAGGCTGGCACAGGCTTCAGTCAGTCCGCTCTTGGCGAACTGAACCTTCTGGACCACCGCACTCATAATATTGCAGTGCTCTTCGTCGATGGAAGCGCTGCGAAGCGCTCCCAGTAGATTGTCCGGTGCCTCTGGATGGACAGAGGTCACTGGCACAGGCGTCTTGCCCCTTCTGGAAGGAGGCCGCCTGCTCGGCTGAGGGCCACCAGGGGTTCTGGCGCGGTGTTCGGCTGAGGGCCGAACTCGGAGCCCTCGGGAACCTTGCTCCCTCTGCTCCCGGAGTCCGGAAGGTCGCCTTGAGGCGCCTCCGGGACTGTCTCCCCTCAACCCGGTGCCTCTTGAGACAATACCTCGGTGTTGTCCGTAAGGCAAGGGGAGGTGGCAGTCGGAAGTGGATCGCTATCCATATCCGACGAGCCCAGGGAGCCGTCCGACGAGGATACGTCGATACGGGTTCGGGGCGGTCTGCACAATCATAATTGAGCGTTGGGAGAAGCAGTGCGACAAAGGAATACTATGAGTTAC
Organism: Triticum urartu; assembly: GCF_003073215.2. Classification (NCBI taxonomy): domain Eukaryota; kingdom Viridiplantae; phylum Streptophyta; class Magnoliopsida; order Poales; family Poaceae; genus Triticum; species Triticum urartu. The sequence continues at coordinate 536,884,291 of NC_053022.1, forward strand.
TCTGGTATCTAAATACTTACGACTTCGCCAGGGGCTTGACCCTGAGCAGCCACTCGTCTTCGCCTTCGATGGTGGTGGTGGAGTAGTCCGGAAGGAGAGTCCTTCCCTTCTTGGACCCTTCGGCGCCCCAGTAGGGGCGGCCTTCCGTTTCTTGTCTCCTCCGACTGGAGGGGGAAAATCTTCATCTTCCTCCTCGTCTTCGGGGGAGGAGTGCGTCGCGGAGTTATCGAACGATGAGCCCAATAACACCTGGCGCCGGGAGCTCTTTCGGGTTCCCTTGGCCTTCTTGGTCTTCTCCGGTACCTTGTAAGGAGCCGGAGTCAGCATCTCCGTTAGGAGAGCGTCCGCAGTGTCTTCGGGCAGAGGGTCCAGATAGTTAATCTGCCCCGATGTCTCCACCCAGTCCTGTCAAAGGCAGGGAGATCAGACCCCGCACATGGTTAAGCTAGGGGAAATAAATATCCTACCGGATGTATAGAACTGACCGAATGCACTCGGCGCTTCGTGCTTAGCCCGCGGTCCTCGGTGAGAGAGGGAGGGACCTCGGCTCCCTTGAACATCACCTTCCATACGTCCTTGTGCGTCGTGTCGAAGAGCTCGCTCAGAGTCTGGTGCTAGGCCGGGTCAAACTCCCACAGGTTGAAGTCCCGTTGTTGGCATGGGAGGATCCGACGGATGAGCATGACCTGGACTATGTTGACAAGCTTGAGCTTCTTTCTTGTCATGTTCATGATACATTTCTGGAGTCCGCCCAGCTCCACCAATGAACCCCACGAAAATCCATTCTCTTTCTAGTAGGTGAGCCGCGTGGGGATTCCGGATCGAAACTTGGGGGCAGCCACCCATTTGGCGTCGCGCGGCTCGGTGATGTAGAACCACGCCGATTGCCACCCCTTTATGGTCTCCACGAAGGAGCCTTCGAGCCATATAACATTGGGCATCTTGCCCACCATGGCTCCGCCGCATTCTGCTTGTTGGCCTCTTACCACCTTCGGCTTGATATTGAAGGTCTTTAACCACAGGCCGAAGTGGGGCCGGATGCGGAGGAAAGCCTCACACACGACGATGAACGCCGAAATGTTGAGGATGAAGATTCGGGGCCAGATCATGAAAGTCCAGCCCATAATAGAACATAAGGCCGGACGAATGGATGGAGGGGAAACCCCAGTCCGCGGACGAAGTGGGGAGGAAAACCACCCTTTCATGAGGTTCCGGGGTAGGGACGATCTGCCCCGCGGCTGGCAGCCGGTGCGCGATATCCGCGGCTAAGTATCCGGCCCCGCGCAGCTTTTTGATGTCTCCCTCCGTGACGGAGGAGACCATCCACTTGCCTCCCGCTCCGGACATGTTTGGAGAGGGTTGAGGAGAAGGATGTGGACTTGGGTGCTGGAGCTCGAGTGCGCGAAAATGGATGAGCAAGAAGGAAGAAGGCGTGGGTAGAAGAAGGTGAAACCTTATCCCTTTATAAGGGCGGACGAAACTATGCGCCCCCACCAGCTTGGTAAAACTCACTTATCCCCCAAGCACCGTAATTGATGGCGCGGTTGGGTTACCCGCGTCCTTATTGATGGGAATCCCATAATAAGGGGACACGATCTCTGCTTTGACAAGACGTGCCAAGGAAACCGCCTCGCGAAACACGCTGAGGTTGGTTGTGAAAAACGATTCGAATGGTGACCTGGCCGTGGTGTGATGCCACACTGCGAAATGCGTCGGCAGATTAGATTTGTGAATATATTATTCTCTCTACAGTTGTATGGGAACTTGTTTTGCAGAGCCAGACACGATCCGCATGTTCAAAATCTTCTATGAAGTATTCGGAGGAGGAACCCGCCTTGCAATGTCGAAGACAATCTGCGCGCCGGACTCATCGTCATTGAAGCCTGTTTCAGGGGCTACTGAGGGAGTCCTGGATTAGGGGGTATCCGGACAGTCGGACTATATCCTTTGGTCGGACTGTTGGACTATGAAGATATAAGATTGAAGACTTCGTCCCGTGTCCAGATGGGACTCTCCTTGGTGTGGAAGGCAAGCTTGGCAATTAGGATATGTAGATCTTCTTCCTTGTAACCGACTCTGTGTAACCCTAGCCCCCTCCGATGTCTATATAAACCGGATGGTTTAGTCCATAGGACCAACAACAACAATCATACCATAGGCTACACTACAAAAAAAAGATACATCCGTGACATTTTGGGTCGAAGGAATTTTTTTTCTGTCATACATATGACACTTCTATGACGATAATTGTGACAAAACCCGGTATCATCATAGATGTTGGTGGGCTCCTACTTATATGACAAAAAATCATGACAGAAAATGGGCTTTTCATGCTGGGCGGGCCAGAGACGCAGCTGCATGACATTCTTTGGGCCGTCCATGACGGAAAAAAACCGTGGTAGAAGTGAGGGCGAGGAAAATTTCGAGGATTTCCCGGTTACGGTGGGAGGTCGGGGGCCGAGCGATGCACGTTTCTCTCGTACACGTACGCGCGTGTGTGCGAGGCATTGGCTCTAACTGAACCCATGAGCGTTGGGCTCTAACTGAAACCGAGCGATTGCACTGCAGGCTATCGCGTTACTGAACCCGAGCGATCGATCGATGGCTGTTAACTGAACCCAATCGAGCGATTCCTTCGCTACTGCTGCTAACTGAAGCCGATCAATGCTGCCTCTGGATGAACAGTGAGCGTTGCGGGGGGGGTTTGGATGAACAGTTCCCGGTGGGGGTGGATGAACAGGACCCCGTGGTGTTGCCTTTGGAAGAACAGGACCCCGATCGATCGAGCCGGTTGGGGCTGGATGAACAGGACCCCGTGGAGGGCTGGATGAACAGGACCACCCCGTGGAGGGCAGGATGAACAGTAGACGGTGGAGGGCAGGATGAACAGTAGCCCGGTGGAGGGGTGGTTGAACAGGAGCCCGTGGAGAGGGCTGGTTGAACAGTAGCCGTGGAGTAGCGCGCGGTGGAGGCTGGATGAACAGGAGCCCGTGGATGAACAGTCGTAGGTGGAGGCTGGAGGAGGTCGACGGTGGATGAACAGTAGCTCGTGGAGGCTGGAGGGGGTCGACGGTGGAGATGAACAGTATCCCGTGGAGTCCCGTTTTGCGGTACGCCACACCCCTCCCGATGAACAGGACCCCTGTTTCGACCGTAGCGCTCCACCACAAGTCCGTTTCGTCCGTTTTGCGGTACGCCACACCCCTCCCGATCAACAGGACCCCCCGTTTCGACCGTAGGAGGTCCGTTTCCTCCGTTTGGCGGTACGGCAGACCCCTCCCGATGAAACAGGATCCCGTTTCGAACGTGGCCGGTCGAACACAAGGTGTTTCCTCCGTTCTGCGGTACCGCCAGCCTTGTTTCCATCGCCTGTTCCGTCCAAGCCCTCCCGATGATTCCGTTGCCTCCCCATGAACACGACGCATTCCGTTGCCTCCCCATGAACACGACGACGACGCTGTTTCTCCGTTCCGACCCAGCAATGTACACGAGCCCTAGCCATATGTATGCGCGAGTAGGCGTTTGAGACCCCGCCCGTATGTACACATAGGTGGCCGTATTTTCTTTCTTGCACCCTGGCCGCTCTACTACGACACCTGCGTGCCTCTACATCGACCAGTATATATGTACGTACACGTTCGCGACCAGAATGACAATGCTACGTACGCTTCGACCAGGTGGGTCCCGACTGTCAGGAACTTCCTTGCGTGCGAAGATGTAGCTGGTGGGTCCCAGCAGTTAGGGGGGCGAAATACGGTGGCCCGTCCGGTGGGTCCCGCTTTTAGGTGGTGGAATAATTATTTTGCACGTAATAAGGAGGCACTTCCTTGCTGCTGCCGTGGACCCAGCTGTCAGCCTCTTCAGGTACAGTCCATGTCCGATGGAAGCCGTTCCTTGACCACGTTGACCACGCCGTGCCAAGAGTACTAGGGCGGTGGACGACGGTGAGGCCTAGGAAGGGGACGACGTGGAGCCAGGGAAGACACGGCAGTGGATGCCCACGCGTAGAGGAGTACGAGGGTTCACTGGTTCGCTGCGGTGTGAGGCTGTCATCACCGCAGAATAACATGTGGGTGAGTAGAGGGATGGCCTGGCCAGCGGTGGGAGTAGTAGGGGGCGGTGAGGCCTCCGCCGCATCGCAGCCGGCCACGGGAGGCAGGAGCACGAGGCACGACCGGCGCTGGTTTGGGCGGCTGGAGCAAGAAGACCAGAGGTTGAAGAAGCACTACGGCCGTTGGATGGACATCGTACGGTCACTGGAGCTAGAATCGTGCATATTGACTAAGTTGACAAAGCCCTCCGTCCCCGTCAACTTAGTAGGCCCACAAGTCAGCCTCTCACCAAGGTGGGTCCCAGCTAGCAGGGGGTATTCATTTTTTTGTGCGTAATAAGGAGGCACTTCCGGTGGGTCCGAGCTGACAGCAGGGGGAACTTTTTTTCGCGAAATACGGTGGCCCGTCGGGTGGGTCCCAGCAGTCAGGGGCAAACGTTTTTTGATATACTGGTGGGCGTCCGGTGGGTCCCTGCTGTCAGGTGGAGGAATAATTATTTTCCGCGTAATAAGGAGGCACTTCCTTGCGGCTGCCGTGGACCCAGCTGTCAGCCTCTCCACGTACAGTATTCTTCCGATGGAATTCGGTCGTTGACCACATTGACCACGCCGCGCTGAGCAGCACCACGGCGGTGGACGACGGCGAGGCCTAGGAAGGGGACGACGCGGAGCCGGGGAAGACGCGGCAGTGGAGCCCACGCGGAGAGGAGTATGAGGGGGTTATGTAACGCCCTCGATGCGGCTATATCTCCCACGTGTCGAAGCACGACTTAGAGGCATAACCGCATTGAAAGCAATGTCGCAAGTGAGGTAATCTTCACACAACCCATGTAATACAATAAGGGAAAGAGATACATAGTTGGCTTACAATCGCCACTTCACACAATTACATGAATAAAACATTACATCATCCAGATACAATCAAGGTCCGACTACGGAACCAAAATAAAAGAAGAACCCCAAATGCGACAAGGTCCCCGATCGACCCCAACTGGGCTCCACTACTGATCAACTAGAACGAAACAACACAAAGGACAAGATCTTCATCGAGCTCCTCCTGAGCTGGGTTGCGTCATCTGCACGGACTCATCGGCACCTGCAAGCTGGTTTTGGAAGTATCTGTGAGCCACGGGGACTCAGCAATCTCGCACCCTCGCGATCAAGACTATTTAAGCTTATGGGTAAGGTAAAAGGTATGAGGTGGAGCTGCAGCAAGCGACTAGCATATATGGTGGCTAACATACGCAAATGAGAGCGAGAAGAGAAGGCAAAGCACGGTCGATAAAAGTATGATCAAGAAGTGGTCCTATAGCAACCTACGTCAAGCATAACTCCAACAACCGTGTTCACTTCCCGGACTCCGCCGGAAAGAGACCATCACAGTTACACACGCTGTTGATATATTTTAATTAAGGTCAAATTCAGGTTTTCTACAACCAGATGTTAACAAATTCCCCTCTGCCCATAACCGCGGGCACGACTTTCGAAAGTTCAAATCCCTGCAGGGGTGTCCCAACTTAGCCCATCACAAGCTCTCACGGTCAACGAAGGAATAGACCTCCACCCGAGACGTTCCGATCAGACTCGGTATCCCGGTTCTAACAAGACATTTCGACAGGGTAAAACTAAACCAGCAACACCGCCCGAATGTGCCGACAAATCCCGATAGGAGCTGCACATATCTCTTTCTCAGGGCACACCGGATTGTCCAAACTTCCGGTAGGCCAGCCCAGAGTTGCCCCTGGTGGCCACCGGCGGCTGACAAGTTGGACCAACACTCAGAGGAGCACTGGCCCGGGGGGGTAAAATAATGATGACCCTCAGGAGCGCGACTCCCAAGGGAAAAGAAAAGGCTAGGTGGCAAATGGTAAAACCAATGTTGGGCATTGCTGGAAGAGCTTTACTTAAGGCGAACTGTCAAGGGGTTCCCATAATAGCCCAACCGCGTAAGGAACGCAAAATCCGGGAACATAACACCGATATGACGGAAACTAGGGCGGCAAGAGTGGAACAAAACACCAGGCATAAGGCCGAGCCTTCCACCCTTTACCAAGTATATAGATGCATTAATTAAACAAGATACATTGTGATATCCCAACAAGTAAACATGTTCCAAACAAGAACAACATCTCCATGTTCCAACAAGGAACAAACTTCAATCTTCACCAGCAACTAACAACGCTATAAGAGGGGCTGAGCAAAGCGGTAACATAGCCAAACAAGGTTTGCTAGGACAAGGTGGGTTAGAGGCTTGGTTCAACAATATGGGTGGCATGATAAGCAAGTGGTAGGTATCGCAGCATAGGCATAGCAAAAGAGCGAGCAACTAAGCAAGCAAAGATAGAAGTGATTTCGAGGGTATGGTCATCTTGCCTGAAATCCCGCAAGGAAGAAGAACGAGTCCATGAAGAAGACAAACAGACGTAGACGAACGGGTCCTCACAAACGCGACGTTATCCGGAAAAAACTCGAAGAAGCATCACTGGAAAGAAGCAAACAACATCGTAAACAAACATCACATAAACATGGTATGAGATGCAGGATGCGGTATGCGATGCATATGCATGATTTGAAAAGGAATGATTGAACCTGGCCTCAACTTGGAAATCCAAGAGTGCCACTGGAAAGGTGAGGTGATTTCGGTTGAAATCGATATAAAAATCACCGGAATTGGATGCACGGTTTGAAAATGGCAAGCAAAACAAATATGGCACCGGTCTGCGATAAACAGCAAGTGACCAACTAAATGCAACAAGATAAATATGTTACAGCACTCAAACATGGCAACAAAATACATGGCAGGGATCCACTCAAGATGCTTGACAAAAGATGAACACTAAACCACAGCTAATTCATCCATTAACAGGTTCAAACAAGCATGGCAAAAGTGCAATTGATAAATAGGTTTCAGACTTCAGATCAGGTAGCACACTTTGAAGCATGAAAACTATATGCTACATGAACTTAACATGGCAAAGCAAGGCATGACATGGAGCTACTCAAAGAGCTTAACAAAAGTCCCTTAGTGACCTTGAGCCAAAAGGGATCAGAAAATACAATTGCAAGCATGAGAACATGGCAAAAACATAATCAGGTTACAGACTTAGAGAAAAGCTGGAGCATGCAAATATGTTAACGAGTAGGCATGTTTACGAGCTCGATGCACTCACTACAGAGCAAGGCATGATAATCTAAGCATACACCCATCAAGAATACATATTATATAAGCTAGACATGGCAAGGACAACAACATATCATGCACGGATCACTAGCAACATCCTCGGCAAAATCGCTAACAAGTTAACAATCTGCCAGGATTCACGAAATAGCAAAAGTAGAGCTCAATTAACTCAAGCTAGGGTGCTCCATAAATGCGGACAAAGATTTGGATGGATAGAGCACCACAATGTTAACAAATCATCCTTACTGATCATCCTCAAAAGAGGCACGGATCACTAGGAAACAACATGAACATATGACATAATGATAAAAACAGATCAAGGACTTAGTGAAATTCTAAGTCCCTGAAATCAGCATTAACGAATGCACTACTTTGCAAGCTTGTGCTAGCCACCACACACATCACAAAAATACATGGATAGCACCTCTGGAAAGATGGCATGGCATATAACAAAACACATGTAGAGCTCAGGAGCATATCATGCACACATTAATCATGGCAAAAATGACAAATAGCTATTTGGTGCAGCAGATCTGACAATTATCTCAAATAGCTCTCTTCCAACAGCATTTCGGGCATCAAGATGAGCTCAAATGAAAATGATGCACTGAGATGAAATGATGTACTCTCTGAGGCGAACATTTTGATATGCTACACACGCAAAACTAAGCTACGGATGCGGAGTTATGACATGATGAAGATTACAAAATATTTAGGGTTTGGAGGGGAAAAGTCTACCGCGAATTCGAATCTGAGATCCAGATCCAACTGGGCGCGGATTCCGAGGTTCATCGGCGCCGGATCACTGTAGTCGCCGGAGATGGCAGAGCTCACCGGACTTGCCGGAGAGGAGGGGCTCGCCGGCCGGAGAGGAAGGAGGCGGCGAGGGACGACGAGGTGGCGGTGGTCGGCACCGGAGAGGGCGGCCGGAGCATCGGTGATGCGGGGCGGTTGTCGGAGCGGCGGGGCGATGCTCGCCGGCGCGGGGCGGCGCGGCAGACGAGCGAGGCGGCGCGGGAGGAGAGCCGGGCGGCGCGGGAGGAGAGCCGGGCGGCGGGGCAGGCGCGCGAGGTGCTTGGCGGCGGCGGCCCGATCTGGCCCGGGGTGGGCCCGATCTAGGCTCCCTCGGGCCCGGCGGCGGGGAGGAGAGAGAGGAGTGGCGGCGCTGACGTGTCGCGCCCGGATTCATCCGGTGCGGCGGCTGGACATGTCCGGTGTGGAAGAAAAATGTCCGGTGGCGCGAGGTAGGAGGAGCTAGGGTTTGGACAGCGAGAATTTCGGGGAAGGCCACATATATATAGGTAGAGGGAGCTAGGAGAGTCCAAATGAGGTGCGGTTTTCAGCCACGCGATTGTGATTGAATGACTGAGATAATGGAGGAGGTTTAGGTGGGTTTTGGGCCACTTTGGAGAGGTGTTGGGCTGCAACACACACGAGGCCTTTTCGGTCCCTTGGTTAACCGTTGGAGTATCAAACGAAGTCCAAATAACACGAAACTTGACAGGCGGTCTACCAGTAGTAAACAAAGGCCGCATGACAAGTCTCGGTCCAATACGAAAACGTTTAACACCCGCACACGAAAAGATGTAGAAAGGGACACCGGATGACATAGGAGCGCCAGATTGCAAAACGGACAACGGGGGAAATGCTCGGATGCATGAGATGAACATGTATGCAAATGAAAACCACATGATGACATGATATGCAATGCATGACACGCAAGCAATGACAAGGCAACAACAGCGAATAACTAGAGGACACCTGGCACATCGGTCGGGGTGTTACAACACTCCACCACTACGAGGGGATCTCGTCCAGAGATCTAGAATGGCACCGAAGGGACAATGGAAAAGAAAGAGAAGAGGTAAAACTAAGTTGCTCCTTTGACAAACGAGTGAAACCAAAGAACCTTCAAAAGGTTAAGCCATATCGAGAAAAGAATACAGCAAAGATAAATGAAGTTGAAAGCACTCCGGTAGGGAAGAGGAAACAAGGAATTACAAATTCGGGCAGCACTCCGACTGAAAATGGAAGGAACTGAACATGATCTTGACAACCAAGATGATGGGTTGAAGAGAGCAACATCACAAAGCCTCCGGAACAAAAGTAAGAATGGAATGGGATGAACGAAGGGAAACAAGATCTCGAGGGAGCACGCTTACAACAAATGCTAGAACGGAGTTGTTGGAAAACCAACAACGAAAAGAATAATCTTGATATAGTCTTATGGAATACATCTAAAAATTATGAGGTGACAACCTGCCACTCACGGGAAGAAGAATTGCATTGGTATGAACAAGGAGACGAGAAGCTTATTTCACCGGGAGGATAAAGAAGAACTTGGGTCCTTTATAAGCACCATGGATAGCAACAATCCTCCTGGAGGGCTTTTGGTGAAATATAACCCAAGATAATTCCAACGAAGAGGTTGACGGATTTAAAATATCTCATACTTGATAACTTGTGAATCATGAAAACATGAACTCTAGTTATGAAGAATGCCATAGCACCACCTCAAATGATACGGTAAAAATAATTGCACTCCGGATTGTAAGATGACGAATGCTTGAGCTCCTCTCAAAAGAATGTTGATGAACACTTCGAGAAGGAAATAAATCCTTGATGAAACCATCATGTAGAACCTTCATGAAGAACTCCGGTAACAAAAGGATGATCAAACAAAAAGGAAAGAGAAGTTGAAAACACAAGGTGAAACCTTGTAATGATTTAGATGGATCTCCGTGGTGAGATAAAACGGAAAACCTCAGAACTCTGGAAAAGAAAGATGAAACAATTGAAATAGAGAATTTGAAGAACCTCCGGAATAAGGAATTAATCATTAGGATGAAACAAGAATAAGAATTATGTTATGCTCATCCTTCACCAATTTAGATTGATGACAAGCAATGGATTTGGCCTACTACTTATTCTCGTAGAAAGGATTAAGATAGATATAGCGCAAACTTGAGAAGGTCTTCAACGAACCACCGGTAGGATGTAACAACGAATGAATTAGTATGATAACCATGGAAGAGAGATCTTGAACGAACCACCGTAAGAATTGAAAAGGAACGAATAAAACACGAGAAAACACCGAGAAGGATCAGCAAATAAACGAAGATGCTTGAGAGAATTTAGATCCATGAGAACGAAGAGATTACGAGCTGATTAGAGAATCCTTGATTTAAGAACCGGAATGATTTAGAGTATGAGAGCTGAAGGCTGGAGTGAAAAAAAATCTTAGGTGATGGGTCCGAATAAACAAACTGAACAGAATCTTGAATTGCTCTGAATAGGTGAAAATAATTTTGACAATCGAAAAACAATTATGAGAGGATGGCCTCGAACTAGAACCACAAATCTTGAAGAGAATGGAGCAAGATTGAGAGAAAATTCTTCTTCGGTCTTCAAAATCTGAGAATTACGACGAGAAACACCACCATGCATTGTTAAAGCACCCCGGAATGAAAAATGGAAAAGGTTGAGCCAACAATGAAAAGAAATTGAGAGATCTTGGAGAAACACATCTGACTGATGAAAATTCGTTCTTACGTCAAACTTCGAAAAGAATTTAGGATAGCTCTGGGAAAATAAGAAGAGTCAGGTAAGATCCTGGGAAAAGACCTGTGGTTTAGGGCCCACTCAAAAGAAACACCATTGAATGATTTGAAAGAGAGGTTGCACCGGTTGAAAAAGGTATTTGAAACGAGGAAAAAGGATATGATCCACAAAGCTTGACTTGGTTCCACCGGAGAAGAAAAAAGAATGAATAATGGTGAACTAGAAACTCCGTTAAAATCTTCATGAGCATCACCGGGTAAGAACATTGATTGAAAAGAAAGAAGAGGCTTCACATGAATAAGATGGATAGTTGATTAAGAAATCTTAGTCCTTGAAGAAAAAAGGGGGGGGGGGGGGGAAAAACAAAGGCAACTTGGAGACGGATGAAACAAACACCATTGAGAAAACCAAGAGGTGATCTTGCGATGTTAAAATGATCGGATCCACTTGAAGAGAAGCACACCGGTTAAAAGGATTAACATGACAATCTCGATTATCATGAAGGATTAGTATTCACATAGAAATATGAGAACACCACTTAGGAAAGGATGGAATCCACATTTGTCTCTGAAGCAACTCGAATACCACAACCCAAAACAAAACAAAGGATTGGCTTGCAGAATAAGCCGGAACAAACATATGATAGAGATTTCGTCCGAAATTTTCATGGTGGGGCCTACACGGGCTCGATCGTACAGCACCATCATGTACAAGGCAGTGCACATGACATACGAAGTGTCCCCGAGTCGGCATAGCCAAGGACTCTTTAAGACACAGCGAGACCACTGTAAAACCGACCGTGGATAGGCAGACCACTAGACGTCGAACCCCAATTTAATATCATACATCTATCGGAAAGATATCCTAAGAGCTACTTGAATTCCCACTCATAAACTCCCGAAACTTTCCGGTTATGCAATAAGGTGTTGGGGATACAGGGGAAGCATATTATCTCACCCAAAACTAGCAAATCCTACATCCAGCTGTATCCATCCTTCAACACATAACCGAGAAAACTTCGGAAATCATCTACCTCAACCTTCGAAAAGCATCCATTATACAAGTTATGGCAATACTCCCGAACTCCCGCCCCAGTACTGGGTGGCGTCGAGGTTATCTCACCAACAACTGCATAAAAGAGATTTTCGATGTCGGCGAAACTAAACTCAGGTATTCCAGAACTGCAACGATAAAATTGTGACGACAACACCTCGGAGCTCAACTCCCCGGGACACTGCCACAACCCCTAAATGACAGGAGACACCAAGAACAATGTTCTCATCACAAATCCATTGAAACGATTGCAAGATACCCGCGTGATCCTAAATTTTTTTTAGTGAAATTTGAGAAGAGAAGAGTCAAAACTCTACGTCAGGATGCCTTACCAGAGCGATGAAGGGACTGGGGAGTAAAAATAATTCCTAAACTCTCCGATATATAATTCCTAAATGACTCAAAACATTTTTCTAGACTCAACAACGTCCGCTAATACGATCAAGCAGTGGGGGCTCCTAAGGTTGGGGAAGGCTCTGATACCAACTTGTAACACCCTCGATGCGGCTATATCTCCCACGTGTCGAAGCACGACTTAGAGGCATAACCGCATTGAAAGCAATGTCGCAAGTGAGGTAATCTTCACAAAACCCATGTAATACATAAGGGAAAGAGATACATAGTTGGCTTACAATCGCCACTTCACACAATACATGAATAAAGCATTACATCATCCAGATACAATCAAGGTCCGACTACGGAACCAAAATAAAAGAAGACTACCCCAAATGCTACACAGATCCCCGATCGACCCCAACTAGGCTCCACTATTGATCAACTAGAACGAAATGATCACAAAGGACAAGATCTTCATCGATCTCCTCCTGAGCTTGGTTGCGTCATCTGCACGGTAACATTGGCACCTGCAAACTGATTTTGGAAGTATCTGTGAGTCACGGGGACTCAGTAATCTCGCACCCTCGCGATCAAGACTATTTATGCTTATGGGTAAGGTAAAGGTATGAGGTGGAGCTGCAGCAAGCGACTAGCATATATGGTGGCTAAACATACGCAAATGAGAGCGAGAAGAGAAGGCAAAGCACGATCGAGAAACTATGATCAAGAAGTGATCCTAGAACAACCTACGTCAAGCATAACTCCAACACCGTGTTCACTTCCCGGACCCCGCCGAGAAGAGACCATCACGGTTACGCACGTGGTTGATGTATTTTAATTAAGATCAACTTCAGGTTTTCTAACAACCGGACATTAACAAATTCCCATCTGCCCATAACGACGGGCACAACTTTTGAAAGTTCAAATCCCTGCAGGGGTGTCCCAACTTAGCCCATCACAAGCTCTCACGGTCAATGAAGGATATTCCTTCTAGAGGGAAGACCCGATCAGGCTCGGAATCCCGGTTACAAGACATTTCGACAATGGTAAAACTAAACCAGCAACACCGCCCTAATGTGCCGACAAATCCCGATAGGAGCTGCACATATCTCGTTCTCAGGGCACACCGGATTGTCCAAGGTACGGGTAGGCCAGCCCAGAGTTGCCCCTGGTGGCCACCGGCAGCTGACAGGTTGGACCAACACTGAGGAGCACTGGCCCGGGGGGTAAAATAATGATGACCCTCAGGAGCGTGACTCCCAAGGGAAAAAAAGGCTAGGTGGCGAATGGTAAAACCAAAGTTGGGCATTGCTGGAAGAGTTTTATTCAAGGCGAACTATCAAGGGGTTCCCATTATTACCCAACCGCGTAAGGAATGCAAAATCCGGGGACATAACACCGATATGACGGAAACTAGGGCGGCAAGAGTGGAACAAAACACCAGGCATAAGGCCGAGCCTTCCACCCTTTACCAAGTATATAGATGCATTAATTAAATAAGATATATAGTGATATCCCAACAAGTAAACATGTTCCAACAAGGAACAACATCTCCATGTTCCAACAAGGAACAAACTTCAATCTTCACCTGCAACTAACAACGCTATAAGAGGGG